>NC_062967.1:7976418-8033165 GCF_023119035.1 Salvia hispanica | reverse complement strand
CGATTATTGCATGTAAGCTACTTGTGATTTTTCACATATTTTTAATAAAATAATCAGATAGTACTATATTATTTTGATGGCAAATCATTCGCAACATATGTTTTCTTGAATTGAATGGCCTTGAAATATTCAAGCCCAAATGCCCAATCATAGCAATAGTGAACTCTTTCAACCTATATATTGCGTCACCGAGAAGATTTGTGAAAATTCATTTGAGAGAAAAGATATGAAGATTTGGTCAGAAACAATTTATTTGAAAATTTATTTTAAATGATGATGTTTTAATTCCTCTTAAATTACTATACTCTGGCATTCTACCTAGCTTTATTGGTGTCCCAAGTTAGTTTAAATTTGGCCTTTAACTAAAAATAGAAAATCGGATCAGGTTTAAAGCAATTGACACGATTTACAAAGTTCATAATTTTTAATACTTAATCTGCTAACTTGTCATTTCTGTATGTTTAAAATATTAACACGATTATTTTAGTATATTAACATACTTATTTCTTTTCGTGTTGACAGTTATATTTAAATATCAAAAAGACATAAGTATATCACCTAAAATACAATTGGCGTCACAAGTTAGTTTAAAATTTGGCCTTTAACTGAAAATAGAAGATCGGATCAGGTTTAAAGCAATTGACACGATTTACAAAGTTCATAATTTTTCATTGTTAATCTGCTAACTTGTCATTTCTGTATGTTTAAAATATTAACACCACTATTTTAGTATATTAACATACTTATTTCTTTTCGCGTTGATATTTATATTTAAATATCAAAAAAACATAAGTATATCAACTAAAATTTGTATTTACATACTAATATCACGTCTTAACATTTTTAATATAAAAATTTAGTAAGTTAGAGTTATCAATTTAATCTAGTTAGAAAAAATCTAATAGTAATATAATTGAAATTTAGTAACACTTTTATTTAATTAAGTCACCACGTTCACCTAGTAATATGAGAATTAAAATAAGTAGTCTAAAATGATGATCCTAATTTATGTACACTAGAGAGTAATCGAAGAAGTTGGTAGCCTTGGGTTTATTTTCTACGTTGCTGTGGACATTGATGCAATTGTTCTCTTGTCATCATTATCAACGCGGCAATGGTAAAATCACAGTATTTATTCACAACATCATAATTTGTATTGGTGTTTTCGGATGTGTTTTTGTTAGTTTATGTTACATTTATTTAAATCCGTTTTTTAATTTTTATTTCTTACTGGGATATCATGGATGTGTCAAAGCTTCGATTTTTGGTGGACAATTGGTCTATACTGCGAATTATTCACGACAATGATCGAGGATATCATTCTTTAGTTGGCCTAATTAAGTGGTGTTTACTGTCTCTGTACTGATTGGGAATTGTAATTTCTACATTTCTTTATTGGTGGCAATGCTTAGTTTTTTTTAACTTACAGGCATTGTTGAAAAAGGTTATAACTAGGGAAGAATGGGAAAAGAAGCTCAATAGTGTTACCACCAGGATCAAGGATATGAACAAATTGGTGATGAATTTTCTGGTTACACAGGGTTATGTTGAGGTTGCGGAAAGATTCCAACTAGAGACGCATCCATTTCATTGTTCGAATTGTTTAGATGTCTATCATCCTCTATTCAATAATGTAGCAGCAATACTCATTAACTGTGGAAAAGTAGAATTATCAGATTTTGTTACTACCTGGAATTCCTTGTTGGAGAATAGCAGATATAGAGCTTGCAACTATCACAGATCGTATGGCAGTACAGAGTGGTAATGTGGAGGACGCGATTGCAAAAGTTAATGATTTGAACCCTGAGGTGAGATGATTTATACAAGGAATTGAAACAATGTGATTATTGACTTCTTCTGGTGGTATGGTAATGCCAATATGATTCTGAAATGCTGAATAGGAAAATACATACATAAGCTAGTAATGCCATTTCTCTGCTGACTGATACTTTATGAAGCTCTCATAGAGTCATCGATACACAACTACTTCATTGTGCATATGACTTCCTTCTATTGCTTAGTTTAGCTTGGTATATTAACTTGTAATGATTTGAATAAAATGGCTTCCCTCAAAATGCTAGAATGAGATAGTGAGTGAGATGCATAGTATTAAATCTCATGAAATCAAACACCCTTGCATTTATAAGGAGTATGAGACTATGCTAGGGTGTACTTGCTTTGACCTTCCTGTATATAACTTTGTTGCTGCCTTCCCCATTCACACTAACAAGGAATTGGGCAGTGGTATCAGCATTTCACCCTTTAAACTTGATAACATTTTTTAATTTTGTTCTTGCTCTAGCTGTTCATCAATATGGTAGTAGTAGTAGTATTTGTTTGCCAATAAGAGCAAAAGCTAGATTTTAACTCTTACTTATTAGGTTCATATACGATGCTCGAGGATAAATCTCTTGGCAAATACTATATTGTGCTACTTTGAGCTGCTGCTGATGAGATGACACCAATAACGTCTCTTTTCCAGTTGCATGATAATTTTCTTGATCTGTTTATATTAATGGGCAATGTTCTTTGCCGAGAGCACATTGTGGACGCTTCCCCTTGAGCCGAATATTAAAATTAACTGGGCGGATCATCTATGACTATATCACATATATTACTGGAGTAATTCATAGCATGAAAAATCCTATTGGATGCTGGTAGCTGTGATCTTCTTCTGCTCTACCTTTTCACTTTTCAGCAACTTAGCAGCAATATGGATTGTGAATGAATTAGTGAATCAGCTTGTATGTATCTCAAATTCCTAGTCTGCCCTGATATGTGCATCTTTCTTTATCTGCATCGACTAGATTTACTAGCTTGGATTTATTGGTTTCTTATCAAAGCTATTCAATCTGAGTTCTTGGGCTTTAATTGCAGACATTGGACACAAACCCCCAACTCTTTTTCCATCTCCAACAACAAAGGTTGATACAACTCATCCGCGATGCCAAGATTGAAGAAGCTTTGCAGTTTGCTCAAGAACAACTTGCTCCAAGAGGGGAAGAAAATGTAATATTTTTGTCTGTTTTCCTCAAGCACGCTTGCGGTGTATCACTAGAATGTTCATTCAGCACAGTTATATATTGTTAACGGAATTTTGATCATACGGACATCTTTCGTTTCAGCAATGTTTTTTACAAGAGTTGGAGAGGACCGTTGCGCTGCTTGCATTCGAAGACGTTAGCAATTGCCCCATTGGCGAGTTGCTAGATATATCACAGCGCCTCAAGACTGCTAGTGAGGTTAATGCAGCTATCCTCACTAGCCAATGCCATGAAAAAGGTCACAACTTTTTCTTTGTGCAAAACTAATATGGTTCTTGCTTTTGGGTGACTATGTAAAGTGTAGAATTGTACTTAATCTTTGGTTAAATTGTGTTACAGATCCAAAACTTCCGAGCTTAATGAAAATGTTGATGGGGGCTCAAAATCAGCTGGATGAAAAGGCTTCTTATCCTCGACTTAATGACATTTCTACTGCAACACTCGAGGATCCTTCTCTTTGACACCACTGCAACATCACTTGTAATTATGCTAGATTTAGTAGTGCTCATGTTTCTACTTGTGCAATAACTATTCTCTCTCAAACTAGCTACTTGCGTCTGTGAAATCAAATGAGTATATTTTACTTTCCTATATATCTAAGTAATCTCCAACATAGCATGCATTACAAAAAAGATGAGATACTAAATTCACAGTAGTTATACAGCAAAACAAATTGCAAAATTGCACTCACCTCATTCCACCCACACAACATAAATCAAAACAGTAATTTCTGAGGAATCTCTAAATTTTTCAAGGGGGAAATCTGTATAAACATCTTGGTGACTTCCATCATCAAAGTTAAGAGCATAACTATGAGGATCATACTGAAATCTCAACTGCTGTCTTCTCCATTTCCTCATTGCCTTCTGTATTGCTGCTTTCATCCTCCACACTAATCTTCTGCACTCCTTCCTCCCATTGCTCTGCATCCACCCAATTCTTCCCAATCCCATCTCCAAATAAAGATTCAATTTTTAATACGAGTATCAAATTTGCTGAAATCAGAAACTCCCAACACTGTAAATGTGAAAACCAAACAAGACAAAGAATGTGAAAAGGAGGTCAAGAAAATGAGAGAAAAGAACAAGAATGATTCTTGCACTTTATGTAACAAGTAAAAGCAAAATGCAAATCCTTTTGGTCTTGTGAACAAGTTGTGAATGCTACCACTACTAGTACGCTTTTGTGGCCTCGGGGCACTCAAATTCCATCGCCCACACACTCTAGTGTGTGTGTTTTGGAGAGAGAGAGCAGTGGGAAAAGAGCCTAGTGAGGGCTAATCACTGCCAAATTTGTTAAGGCCAGTGAAAGGCATTTGTCTGTGTCTACCAATATTCAAAGCTTCAACCTTTAGCATTAAATGCGAACGATCCCAAGGCTTCATTGTCCCCCACCTCATCTAACCATATTCTTTTCAAATACTTTGTGATTTTATACTGATTAATTAAATGTTTTGGTTGCATAGATTGTGTGATATTACCACTACTACTACTATACATGTTTATATCAACGAAATACATTCGTGTGATATTAGGGAGTACTAATTTAATAGTACTATCATTCTGCATTCTATGCATTGAATGATATCAACAATATGCACATAGCCCCTACATCGACATTCATTAAAATTGGGACCGAATAAAACAGTAGGTAACGAAAAAAAGAAATCCACATAATTGCATTTTTTTGTGAATAGAATGCATATCAAGTTGCTATCTGAAAAGTGAAAACGGGACTGCTATTCCAATTCTTCAAAAAAAAAAGAAAACAAACATGAAATAACGATTTACATAAATTTTATCCCATGGTCCATCGGTGATTTACATAAATCATATTGTATACTGTTGTCACACACCCATGCATGGACAAAAATATATATATATACATATGATACATCAAATCAAGAAACCCTTTTTTCATGAGCAGCAAAAGTGATGTCCACAAATAAGGAGTATTAAAATATTATAAAGTGTTATTATTCTCATTGATGCTTTCACTTGTCTCTACCCATCCCATGCCCACATATTTGTCTTTAGCAGATCACTCGTCTTTCATTCAAATGACAATTTTTTAATTCTCATTTGACATTACAACTTTCCTGGTTTAAATATAATTGAACTAGACTAAATGAAAAAATCTCATACTATATCTTTTTTCTTACTGAAATGAAAACATGAACCCGGTCTCTAGTTTTCATGATTGAGCATTTTTTTTATATTAAAAACTAAAATTTCTCCATTAATCCTATATCCCATTTCAATTATAGAATACCAAAGGTCTTCTAATCCACCTTAATAACAATGGATTATACTATAACAGACAGACGCCCCCTAATAATTATAACCTGTTAAATTGTTTTGGTTAGAAAAGGAAAACAAAACAAATCCAATTTCTATAGCAATGGGCCATTGAGTTAGTTAAGCCCAAAATGCAGATTTCCCTGATTCAATAAATAAATATAGCCCTTTATTGCAAAGGTATCATATATCGGCCCATTCTAATAGCCCGTTAAAACTATCAGATTTAAGTGAATATTTTTCCTTAAATCTTCAAACGTTTTTTCATAAAACTATTTTGAACTTAAATTGAGATGACAACTTGTACTAAAATAATTAAATTTGCTTGCAGATTTAAACTAAAAATGATCTTTCATAAATATGAGAAATAGAAATAAGTATTACAGAGTACTCCATAAGCAATATAGTTGAGAGCAAAGATGTTAAGCGAATGTCTTGTATTATTGGAATAGATTTTTAAACGTACCGCACTAAAGTAAGTATAGAATTGTTGTTTCACTACAGTAATAAAGTTTTATTTGGTGGTCCAAATCGATGCAATGACACACAAGCATAGCACCATGTTTATCTTAATTATCACATATACTAGGTTGTGATTTTCACACAATTTTAGTCACATAGTATATAAAAATAAAATTGTGTTGGACAACCATAACTAATCTCATTGAAAATGACATAAAATCCTACATTGTGTTGTGCAGCGCCGAACAATGTTCGGTCGTTCAAAACAATGAAACCAAATCCAACATTCAATAACCCAATCTTTAATGTGTCCATCACATCTTTCCTTATCACTCTTCTTTTTAGGCTCTTTATAAAAGTAGTTTTGCATAATCAACATTTTGTCGGATTATTATTTAATTTCTATTGTGGTACACATCTCTCTTTATTGTTTTTTATTTCTATTTTACATATAATATAATGATATTTTGCCATGAACCTTTCAATTAATACTCCATGCCTAAGGCACGTGCATCACACTTATAACCTATGATTTCATAGGCTAAATATTAATAGGTATGTTTGATTTGCATTACTTTGATTTATATTTTGATACTATATGAATACAGATGTACTATTATTATGGATGTTTTGTTGATTTTTATTGTTTTTGACTCTTTTATGATTTGTCACAAGGCATCGTAACTCATAACTAGGTAAAGAAAAAAATGAAATCTGCAAATATCGATGAATTAGTGACAGAAATAAACAATCGACAACTCAAGGGTGGGGTAGGAGTTCCCGACGGCCAGAGCTGTTGGTAAACAATGTCAATAGTCGCTTGTTAGTGAGCCATTGGTGAATGCAAGTTGCCGATGATTTTTGAACGACAACTCATCATCGAAGGTTGTTGTTAATAGTTCGTCCATATTTTTTATGGAATATGTTGGTCAAAGTTTTTGCCATGATATTTTATCAGGAGACGTGCCCTCTGTTGGTAATACATCTATAAGGGCCATTAATTAGCAACACATTTTTGGATTTATTGACGCAAAATTTCCCTCCATAAACAGTAGTATATATTAGTTATTTACCTTGAAATAAACTACACAAACAAAATAAGTTGGTTAAATAAAAGGTTAAGTATTGTAGAAACACAATACGCAGATCAAGTTGAATGGATTTATTTATAAATATTTATATAGTAGCTAGTAATAATTAAACTTAAATATTTCATTCAAACTTGTATATAGTAGCTAGTAATAATTAAACTTAAACATACGACACAAAAGAGAAGATTTAATGCAAGAATGCCGGTAAAAACAATAAATAAAGACATAATTGAGTACTAAATTTACAAAAACTAGGTAAATTATTGAGCAGTCATTGCCCGAATTATGTATCGATACAACCTAATACAATTCATTTTGTGTTCTCCGCCAGACGAGAGCTGCCGCGTGATTTAATAATCTAATTTATTCTAAATTAATTTGCGAGCTTATGATTTATAAATACGTAAGATTACCTTGGATAGAAAGCTTACCCACTAGTAAATAATTCAGTCGATTGCAATGAGTTCAAAATCTAGCAAACACCATATTTACCTAGCCTTTTGCTCTAATCATACAAACCACAATCCAAATTTTTCGAATTGGATAGGTCGATTTGACCCTTCCAACAACACTTTCAATTATGTTACCTCGATTCCTCAATTAGCACATAATCATATGCTCAAAGATTTTGCCATAGCATCTATCAATGACTCCATTTACATGATCGGAGGCCGAATTTGTCGCAAGGACGATAAAAACTCCACCATAGAAGTCGAAGCACGTGCGACCTTGATGCGCTACAATATTGGCATGGACCAATGGTCCGTTTGCGCACCCCTTTCTCATCCGAGGTACAACTTCGCATGCACAGTGCTTAACAACAAGATATATATTGCCGGAGGGCAGTATGAGCTGGCAAGTGCCAAGTGCACATCATCTGTCGAGATGTACGATCCAACGGACGACAAATGGACACAATTACCTAATATGAGGAGATTAAGGTAGGTAGATGGAACTAAGTCCATTTTTTATTTAAAAAAATAATAGAATATTCAAATTTAACGTAAATCTTTATTATAACTCCTATGTTATAGATCGCAATATTGAAAAAATATATTATCAAATAAATTATAGAAATATAACTCCTATCAATATTTTTTTTATGTCTGTCCCTTAGGTACAAAAGTGTTGGGGTGGCGTGGCAAGGCAAAGTCTACATAGTGGGCGGGTTTGTCCAGGGGTGTGACGGTGACTGCCAGCTAGGCTATGTGGACCGGTGTTCGGCTGAGGTGTACGATGGCAAAGGGCAATGGGACCTCGTGCCGGGGATGTGGAAGTTAGATGTGCCACCCAATCAAATAGTGGCTGTGGAGGACAGATTGTTTAGCTCAGGCGATTGTTTGAATACATGGAAAGGACATGTTGAGTTATACGACGGAAATATTAATTTGTGGAATGCTCTCGAAGGTTCGCAGTTAAATAACTTTATGACGAATGTTCCGGAAAGTGACCGGCAGTCGATGCAACGGTTGTATGTCACAATGGCGCCAATCAATACATATTTGTACTTCTTGGCGGGTTATAGGGATACGACGTCGTCTCGTACAATTTTGACGGTTCATAGGTTTGACACGGCAGCGAAAGAAGATGGTTGGACGAGCTTCGCACCATCTCTTGGCGAGGAAGGGGAACAACAACTTTGTGCCCATTGTTGTGTTGCTCCTAATTTAGCTTAGAGAAATATGCAATTAATATTTATAATTCGACTTTTTTTGTGATGTAAAGTTTCGATTTTATTCGGCGTGTGTATAATGTTAATCTATGTTTATGATCAATAGTTTAGAATCATAGAAGGCTAAAGTTAGAGAGAGAGGAGACAGGATATACTAGGAACAAGCTAATATGATTATGTTGGTTAAGCTTGATTGGCATCGTCATAACCAAGTTAATGATGTTGCTTCCTTGTTTGCTAATAAGAGCCTACTTATAGGTGCCTAGCTCTATTCACTTTTGGTTGCTTTTCTCTTTTAATAGTAATATTACGAATCTCATTTGATTTAATTAAATTAAGTCAAAGCCTCAATTTTTTTCTTCTTAATTAATTTTACAAGCAACTGACTTAGTAGCCATATTAGTATATAGAGTAACAAGTAAGACCTAACATCCAAACTTAATCAAATTGTTAACTAATGCAATTCATTAGAGAACTAGATTAATTCCAGAAGATGTCAGATATATGCATACAGTCGGAGTATTATATCATTACATACAATGAAAAATAACAATTACTTATGCATATCCTACACATGTAGGATTGCTACATATTTGCAAATTACCACCAGCAGATATATATACATGATGGAAAAATACTTGTATGTAGATGAAATTGAGCTTAGAATCTCTTAATTTAATCTTCTGATACCCCTATTAGCCACTTGAACTGCAAAAACAGGAAACCTAAAAATATTAATTCTGAGGGGTCCTCGATGAAGTTATATAAGGATTCATATAAACTGAATATGCGCTTGAAAATAGCAACAAATGTTATAATAATACTCACGAACATTAAACTTGGTCAAAAAAAAATAATGAACTAGGCTTATGGTGAATATCATATGAAATTAATTAGTTTTTCTCAACTCATGGAAAATTCACTACAAGGGACAAATTCGTGATTTTTCCAAACAAATTTTAAGTTTATGAGAAAATCCCAAAATCGGATAAAGTCTGTGATTTTAGGGACTAATTAACTTGACTAGATCTCCTATTTAAATTATTTGCTCCACACTTGACAAGTACTCAAATAAAATGAATGAATATGATCACTTGGATCCTCTTACAGTAAAACACAAAATATTTTATTACACATATTTGCTGTAATAATAAAATTAAATATGAAATGAATACCATTTAAAATAAGAAATTTTATTTGACAAATGATCAAGAATAAATTCCAACTAAGGTTATTGGTCCCTAAAAATATTAGCCTAATTTGGGAGTATTTCGATATAAGTTAAATTTTGGTTGGAAAAATAATGAATTTATAACTTATATTAATTTCTAAAGAATTGGGAAAGATTTATTTCATGGGAAATTTACTATGATGTTTAAGTTTATGACTATTCTGAACATGTTTAAACTTCATAATAAATACTCCATTTGTCCTATCGAAGAAATATTTATTTCTCTTTCATTATCTTCTTTAGAATTTTGAAGGAATATCAAATTTTAGTTAAAATTAGATTATTTTAGGGAGAAAATGAAATGGAAAAAGAGATTATGAAAGTGGAGTCCACTAAAATGTAGTGTGTGAGCCCAAGATATGAGTCCAAAAGAAAACAAATTAAAGGTACGGATAGGCCCATTAGAGGTGCATAAAAAGAAGAGAAAGCCTTCAGAGAATCATTTGTTTCAGTCAACTAAAGGTGGGACCCCTTACTTTATACATGAACATGACTGGTTGAAATTACACACGCCCATACTCACGTGCCGTGCTGCTCCACCTGCACGCGCATACTTTGATCTTTCCATCCACGGCTCATAATTGCTTCCTCATGCTTCAACAGATCTGGACCCTTGATACAGGCGACGTACCCGATGACTCATGAATATTTTGTTTTTGTTGCTCATTTCTTTGGTGTGTGGCCAACGATTAATTATGCATCCATAGATTAGTCACTGTGATAACTGATAGTACTACTACGATAAATAAAAATAAGCGAAATACTCCCTCCGTTGCATAGTAATGGAAGCGAAACTTTTTGCCACCAAGATTAAGAAAAATTGTGTTAGGTGAGTTAAGTGTTAAAACTCTCTAAATTTTGTCTCACATCGACTTGATGATGATCCAATCTAATCTATATAAGTGTGGATAACCCTCCCCCTTATGAGGCCTTTTAAGGGGTGAGTGGCCCATTTCTAATATGGTATCAGAGCGGGCCCAAGTCGATGATGGTTTTCTCTTTATCTCTTATCTACCTCACGAGTGGAAGACTGATGTCCTTTTTGGCCCACATCCATGATGGTTCTCTTATCTCTAGCATTGCCTACCCACGTGATGAAAGACCGATGTCCTTTCCGGCCTACACGTGAGGGGGCGTGTTAAAACTCTCTAAATTCTGTTCCACATCGACTTGGTGATGATCCAATTTAATCTATATAAGTGTGGATAACACTCCCCCTTATGAGGCCTTTTAAGGGGTGAGTGGCTCATTTCTAATATTAAGTAAAGTGAGAATACAGTGGAAAATAAAAAAGGTATGGAGAGAGAAAATAATAAGAGAGAGTAAAGTAAATGTGGGGAACTGTGTTGACTTTTACTAAAAAAAAAAAGTCTATATTACTATGAAACGTACCAAATGACTATATTACTATGGAACGGAGGGAGTAATAAACACATTACCGTGGGAAATTGGATTTGCATATGGGAGTACTTACTACATAAAAATAAACAAATTTTTATTAGTGATAAATGTTTACATCGAAATGGACAAAGTAATGGTTTCTTCGAATTAATTGTGCCCCATAATTTGCATGTGACAAGATACTCCAAAGTTGATGAAAACTCGTGTGGCAAATGTGATGATAATTCCATGGTTGCTAAAAGGAAAAGGAACATGAGTCATGTGTAAGTAGTATATGAATTAGTATACTTGGCCCTCCATGTCTTAGATTAGGCTATATAAAGTTAAATTAATATACACACCATTAATTAATGTGGTCGTAGTGTTTGCTAAGCATTTCGGCAATGATGGTGACACCCAAAAGGGCAAACAAGTCTTAAACCCTAAGACTAAATTAACGACACTATTTGTATAGCTAGGTTAAAATAAAAATCTTATTAAAAATGTGATCATGTATATACATGTTTACGCACTTATAAATTACTTGCATTCAGTGGCAACATCTGATGTTGGGAGCCTTAGGAGCTTATACCATTATTTTTCAATGTAGACATAGCTGAAAGCAAATTGCACCAATGGTGATAGGAGACTAATTAAAAGATGGATAGAGATGGAAAGAGTAACAAGAGAATAAGAATTAGAGAATGAATGATAGATACTATTAAAGATAAAAACGCATGTTTGTTGAACTAATCAATGTCGAAAGAATCGGAATTGCTAGGAAATCAGGAGTGACGTTGTCCTAATTGCTATTAATAACACTATTCATTGACCTATCCATTACTAAAGATTTTGAAATCATGCAATATTTTCTTGATAAATTGTGCAGCCATCTTCAATCACAAATTCACAACGACATTTGTGCAATCAATTTTCAACTATGCTTATGTAATTGTGACAATTATATCATTAAAAGTTGTTTGGACATGTGCATAATATTTTACGTGCACCAATATATAATTTTACCTAAATTTATTCTTGGTAATGGATCTATTCTTGTTTTAAGAAGGTCTTTGTTTCAATATATTTATATAGGGGAGTGCTAATATGCTAACTAATTTTAAAGTGTTAACGTACATCCAATCACGTGCTGCCACATGACACAAAAGTTGCAATATTGTAAACACAAAAATGCAATATGCATTTGTAGGAGTGTTAGATAAATTTTGGCAGATTGCATTTTAGTTATAGGTAGATTGCATTTTTTATCGTTGAGTTTTGCATTTTAGATATTGACTGTATAATTCGCATTTTGTATGTAGACATATTGCATTTATATATAGTTTATTTTGCATTATAGACAATTTATGTTAAAATGCAAAACTTAACAATATAAAATGCAATATGCCTATAACAAAAATGCAATCTGCGGAAATGCATGAACAACTTCATAAATGTATATTTCATTTTCGTATATACAATATTGCATTTTTCGTGCCACATGACAACACGTGATTGGATGTACGTTAACACTCTAAATAAGGGTCCACCCTAGTGCTCCCCTATTTATATATGTCTAGACACACGGTATTGTGTATCGTGGACTAGTTAGTTATCTTAACATAGTGATTAAATTATTAAATGAATGATATTTTCTAGGATTGGAGTACGATTGTTATTTTTTGCAAGATGTCCACCTTCGAAATTGGGCCAACGGCTGATGCTTCCTATGCGTAGGACAGAACTAAGATCGAATAATCATCATCTTAGATTCACTATGATTGGATTCGGATTACATGTATTAATTAGTTAAACTCACACAAAATGTTATTTAACCCAAAGTAAAATAACATTTTGAGAAATTAGATAGGAGTAGTAGAAGTAGTAGTAACAATTACTAAAAGTTACTATAACACAGGCACACAGAGAGAGAAAGATTAGGAGATTAACTAGGAACTCGATATTCATTCATTAATTGCTACTAATATTGTTGAAAGTCAACAAATAACATTATATAGTTAAAACTCGATATTTACCTACCCTATTGATGAGAAATGATATGCTACATGTCTTATGTGGGCTCCTTATATGAGCACCACTCTCGTTTGACACACGTTTAGCATCGTTCGTTTCGATTTATCTATTTAGCTTAATTCTAATACATTAAAAAATGTTATTGCAATTTTTAATTTCACAAAATTCATAAAAATCAAAGCTTGATTTATTATTTTATTCATTTATTTGAAATTATCGAGCAAATCGAGCTTTGATTTTTATGAGTTTTGTGAAATTAAAAATTGTAATAACATTTTTTAATGTATTAGAGTAAAACTAAATAGATAAATCGAAACGAACAACCCTAAATGTGTGTCAAACGAGAGTGGTGCTCATATAAGGAGCTCACATAAGGTATGTAGCATATCATTTTCCCCCTATTGATAACTCTGAGATAAATATAGTGAATCACTATAAAAAAAACTTATTTTTAAAGACACAAAAATTAACACAAAAATTAAGACGCAATTACTTGAGTTTAGAAATTTTAAAAAATAACAATAATTTAAAAATAATTTAATATGTAAAAGAAAGTATTCCTTAATTAATACTATAACAAATAAACTTAAATTTTTTGCTTTTTCATGGCACTTTCATTTGCGTCTTCTAATTTTAGTTGATACACCAATAATAAAGACGATTTTTAAAGTGTTGGTGGTATATTTAAAAACACAAATTATCGTTCTTAATTGGATTTAAAAAATGACTTTAACTGTTTTTTTTTAATGGCTAGGATTTGAAATCAAAGTAAAAAAAGAACAAAGTATCCGATGATTATAAAAATATGGCCATGAAAGTTTATTATTTAAATTGTAATTATATCTTTTAGATATTGAAAAGTGTGTAAATATTCTCAGAAAAAAGTTGAGTACGTGTGATTGCTGATTAAGAGTGGTAATCTACTAATCTTATGTTGATAGCTATTTTGTGCAGTAATTATTAGTAGTGGTAAGTTTATAAAAAAATTATGTTGGGCAACTGTGAGTCAACTATATATACTTGATGACGTTGCTCTCGAGTCTCAACAGAAATAGAGCACACCTCCAATTCGAGATTTTACTCCATTTCTTCTTTATTTCTCTACATCCTCACTCTCTCTTTCTCTCTCATCTCTCAATCCCAAAGCACCCTACCTCCGGCGAGGTTTTCACTTTCTCTCTCTAGAGAGAATCTAGTGGTGGGTGGTGGTTTCAATTAAAAGAGTGGTGCTTTGATGGCACCACAAAACCCCCAATAAAACCCTTCCCCTCATTTCCAAATCATCAAATGGGCGTGGTAGAAGAGGGCTGGGGCGGTTGGGCGCCGACCCCTGGCGCCGCCCCCCTCTACATCCAGAAAGACGATCACTGGACCCACTTCGACAACTCCGTGAATGCGGTGTCGTTTGGGTTCGTGGCCACCGCCATCCTCATCTCCATGTTCCTCGTCATGGCCATCTTCGAGAAGTTCCTCAGAACCACCTCTCCCCCCGATTCCCGCCGCCGCCACTCCGACCTCGAGGCCCAGACCCACATCGTCGCCTTCAATTCCAAGCTCCGCTTCCCCTCATCTCCCAAAGTGAGTCCATTTACCTCCAGGCTCCAATTTTGATTAGATGAAGTTGCTAATGTGAAAAAAAGAAGAAAAAAAGTGCATGTGATGGTGCAGGGAGAAATGAATAGAGAGGATATTTCATTATTTTGGAAATGGTCCCTAGTTGCATTGATGGCAAGTGTTGCTATTCTCAATTCTATATTCTTCTTCTATAATCTTGTAAATAAATGAAATTGTTCATTCTTGGATACAGACCCACTTAATTTAATATTTGGACCATCACATACCTATATTTATGATTCCCCGCGTGCCGAATCCCTGTTTTGGGGACACCCTCCCAACCTTCTATTTCCCTTTGTTTTTTCTCTCTTCCTATTTTCAATTATGCAACCCCACCTTCAATTATGTTACTTGCCTATGTTTTTTAATTCATTTGTCCTAATCAGATTCCTTGTCTAGATAATGTTCTCGTCCTTGTGTTTATCTACTGTCACCACAAGAGAATGCATTACTAATTTGTGGAGAAGTACTAATTTGAGGCTCTGAGCATATGTTTAGAATCTAGAAGGTTTAAAAGTACTTAACAAGTGTGACATTTCTATTCAACATTTAGAACTTGACAGAATAAATTGGTTGCAGGTAAGTGTAAATGCAAGAGAAGTATCGGTGGTGATGCCGGGCAACAAGGTCCCGACCTTCATCGCACATCCTGCTCCGGTGCCTTGCCCACCGGAGCGAGTGCAGTGGCCGCCTCATCAACTATAATGATTGGGAGTCACCATGGATGCACATTCTACTACCATTGCTTTTTGTGAAATGGGATCATAGCTTTTGTAAATGTCTCTACTCTCATCTCATTTCCTGCAGTTGAAAAGATGGAAACACATGATTTCCATGGCCTCTCTCTATGTATTATACTATGCCCATTCTCATACCAGTCTTCAATTTTGATTTCAATATATTCTTTTGTTGAAGTTGAATGAGGATCATATTCATGGCCTTATAATTCAATCCAAACACAAGACAGCAAACATGCCCCTGTCTGGGGCTCTGGGCTCAATGTGGAACAAAGGGATAGGATTGATGCAGCCTGCCCCATCCTTTACCCTCCATTTTTATAGTCATAATTGCTAACCAAAAATCGAACTTTGGATAGAGTTGCAAGTAAGATCCCTTAAGTTTCCATCAATAGATGTGACACGCCTTATTTATATGTAATAGCTAAAATTATTAACGAATCAATTTTTTTTAGAGAATTACTTCCTCCGTTCCACAAAAGATGTCACACTTGTGACATAGCACGAGATTTTAGGAGGTGGTATTTTGTGTGTTAAATGGATAGAGAAAATATAATTTTTATTAATATAAGAGAGAATTTTTTCTAAAAAGTGAAATGCGACATCTTTTGTTGGACAAACTAAAATGGAGAGTGGGACATCTTTTGTAAGGGAGTACTAAAAGTCAGTTCTTAATTGTAATAGTTCAAAGACAAGAACAAATTTGCTATATAAGCTCTAAGTTTGAGATTCGATAAGGAATTATCATTGTTAATCATATTTCATAATCCATATATGAAAAAATAGAGGAGTGTTAGGGTGCCACTACCTCTTAAAATAACATCATATCGTCATTTCTAGTCAATCATTTGTACACATGTACGAATAATAAGCTGCCATGTGGCCAAAAAAATTCCGAAAAAACACGGTCAGCAATATGCTACACCTTATACAACAATTTTTCTCGGCCAGCAATATCCGACACACTATATGTCACGACCGCACTTTCGCTAAGGATAGCAAAGCCGGGAACCCGTGACTAGGGGTGGGAGACAAGAGGGGAATAGAAGAGGATAAATAATAACTAAATTTTCACTTCAAATTCAAAATTACTCTTGGTTACCAGGATTTTGAATCAAAACCTTTTTCATCAATAGACATTTATCAGAGTATAAAAAAAAAGTCAACGTTGTGTACAACTTTACTACACAGCGGAAAGAACACGATCACATGTATGGAGACATGCATCTCCGAGAGTCTCTACTTAAAATAAAAAGGAAATCATCAACTCTGCTCAGCATTCTCCACCGTCACTGCTCAACCTGCACATTTAGAAATATATGCAGGGTTGAGTATAAAAATACTCAGTGAACACGTTACCGAAATATACATATATAGAATGAAAATATTGGCATGTCATCACAGTAACACTCGAGGGTTTTCTCTTAAAAGGCCCGAGCTTACTAAATTCTTTGTGAGCTAAAGTTCGACTGATCAGTCTAAGTTCTTTCTGTACTTTTGCCATATCTGAACACCAAGTGCCGTGGAGATGGTGCTCTCCCACGGTCACCTACATCTTTCTCCAGCCGGGGAGGTGGCCACCTCCCAACGGCCTCCACTACATCATCTTTGTGCCGTAGAAGGTGGCCACCTTCCACGGTCACCTGCGTACACAAATCCGTGTAGGAACACCATCCTCACTCGGACCCGAATTCGATTCTTAAATTTCAACAAAACAGGTAGGCTTCATACACATAAAATAAATCATTTATGGCAAGACAACATCATTTGCACAACTAAATACCATCTCAAAATATTTGACATTTTATCCACATTAGTATGTAGGATAGAAAAGTTCACATTGTGCGTTTAAACTTGAATTTCATTACTCCGACCATAACTTGCTCGTGGAGATAGCTTTCCGGGTATCTATAAGTAATTTAACCAAACTCTTGATTCTGTATCCTGATCCACCATCTCAATTTTATTTTAGGATATTCATGTCCGAACTGAGTGAAACAATATTTCTCTTTTCTTATTATCTAATCTAATTTCCCATTATATTTCTAATTTTTGCATATTTTATTTCTTCTCTTTTTTTTTTCTTTTCTCCAAACCCCCTCCGTTACGAACACAAAGCTATATATGTATCTATATAAAAATTCAAGTAAAGTCGGCTGCCATATATATCACTTTATTATTTCAATTTAATTTCTAGAATGTAAAAGACATGCATTGGTTTATTTCTTTACACGTGCAAAACTTATGTTATATCTTTGATACACTAAGCACTCAATTATTTTGACGAATAATATGTATCATAGTA
Source organism: Salvia hispanica (assembly GCF_023119035.1). NCBI lineage: Eukaryota > Viridiplantae > Streptophyta > Magnoliopsida > Lamiales > Lamiaceae > Salvia > Salvia hispanica. The sequence continues at coordinate 8,015,298 of NC_062967.1, read as the reverse complement.
CCCAATTATATGCATTACACGTATACTCTATAATTTTATATACATTATAATTATATAATAATAATATAATAATTATGCTAATAATTCAAAAATGTAACCTTCTATCTTATTCTTTTAATGCTGTAAATACATAATATGTAATGAAAATATAATTATACCAAATAGTATCAGGGATGTCACAATTCTTTCCTCTTTAAGAATTTTGTCTCCAAAATTCAATTATCGGAGCATCTCCAATGGTCGGCTCGCGACCGGCTAGCCGATTCGCATCGCTGGCCGAACGGCAGCTAACCGAACCATTGGAGGCGGCTAGCCGAAAATCGGCGAGCCGATCGGCGTGGGCTAGCCGATCCTTCGGCGCTGGCCGCCATTGTGGCGGCCCGATTGGCTAGCGACTGGCCAGCGCCCGAATTTAATTTTTTTTTTTTAAAACCTATATAAACGCGATTTTCGTTTCATTTTCATTTGCACTACTTGTTTTAACGAGTTCTATCTCTCTCTAACTTTCTGTACAAGAGCATCATCGAGCGATGGATCACAACAACGAGTCCGGTCCGGTGACGAGTGGATCTCGAGACTCCCACGGTACACCGTGGGATCTGGATGGGGTGGGCGAGATGGGCGGGCAGATGGGCCTGGGGTTTAACGTCCCTTGGGGGCGGTTGATGGGGATGATGGCCGGTGCGCCGGGGGGATTGCAGGGGGGGAACCGGGGGATGCCGGTGCAGGGGGCAGGGGAGCGGCGGGTGGGGAGGTATGCCCCGGATGCGGCGGCGAGGATGATGGGGATGATGTGGCAGGGAGGGATGCAGGGGGGATGCAGCACGGTCGGCGAGTCGTCGCAGCCCGTTGTTGACGGCACCCCCGGCCGGAGGAAGTGGACCGAGGATGAGTACGGCCGGGGTGGCCAAGGGTGGTTTGAGGTGTGCGACGATCCGCTGGTTGCGAACAACCCGGCGGGTCGTCAACATGTGGGCGAAGATTAGAGGCCGCCTACAGGAGGCATTGCCCGCACGGGAAGGACTTCGGCGGGGAGGAGGTCCGGAAGGGGTGGGAGCGCATCGGGGCCGCGGTCGGCCGTTTTCGGCGTTGTACGCCAACGCCCTCCGTCAGTTCACTAGTGGGCGGAATGAGGAGGACGCCCGGAGGATAGCCGAGAGTCGGTTCCCCTTGGTGGGGACGTACAAGGAGTTCCACTTCGGGAGTGCTTTTTGTTGCTGAAGGACTCCGAGAAGTTCGGGCGGGGTGCGACGTTGGGTGGCCGAAGAAGCATAGAGCTGAACTATACCGGCGACTACAGCCGGCGGCAAGCCGCGGATCCCACGATCTCTCCCCCGGATGTCGAGGAGTTTCCATCCCCTCCTTCATTTGCTGGTCGCCCCGCCGGTTGGACGAGAAGCGGGCGCAACGGGCTGCGAGGGGCGGATCCCCCTATCGCCCCGCGAGGTCCGGTCCTCCGCCCTCCCACCCGCCGCCCCACTCGAGTACACTCTCCATTCGCGTAACCAAACGCGGGCTCAGATGTACAAGGTCTTCCAAGATTGGAGGACCGCCACTGACCCCACGGAGAAGATGTTTCTTCACTCGATGCTCGAGAGCATGCGGGTTGATTTGGATGTCGCGAGGGCACGGCTAGGGGGTTCCGACGTGGGCTCAGATACCACGGGTGGCGGCAGCGGCGGCGGCGGCGGGACGGCGAGGACGGCGCAACGACAACGGCGATGAGGAGTAGAGAGTGGCGGGGCTCGTGTGTGGAAGCCCTTTTTTTTAAAAAAAAATCATGTACTTTTTTTTAAATCTTTGTACTTTTTTTTTAATGGAATGGATTAATTTTCCCGTACATGTGTCGTAAATTTAATTCCGTAATTTAATTGTAATTTTATTTCCGTAAATGTAGTATGCGGGTTTTCCGTAACCCAATATTCCTGATATCTTGGGTAGTAGTAATTAATAACTAGAATGGTGTCAGTTCTATTATTCGGAAACCCGGCCGGTTTGGATTTAATCCAAGAATAAATAGAAAAGGAAAAGTACATTTTTGATATACATCTCGTACTAGACAAACTCTTGGAAATAAAGATATTAATTAATTTAAAGTCTATAGCAGACTACAAATTAATTAATGGATATAGAAAGTCTTAGACACGGGAAATAATATATTAAAGAGGTTAACCCGGATTGCTTGTAATCACGGATTGGATGGGCGGTCAATATTTCTTCTATAGTGGCACAAGAAATATTCCATTGGCCTTATATTAAATTATGGGTTATAATTTAATTAGTAATCCAATTGGGGAGGCCCAATCCAAGCCCCATAGATCCCTAACCTAGCCCATCATAAACTCTATAAATAAGAATGTAAGGAGGAGACACACATGTTATCACAAACCCTAGCCTCCACACTTGGCTTTCTTGTCTTCTCCTTCAAGATTCTTATAATTTCTAAGAGATTCCTCCCACAAGGAATTTAGATCTATAGAGTTAAGGGTCATAGGTTAGAAGATCTTTGGTCTTGCATTCACAATCAAGCTTCAAGATCTACACGTGGAGAAGTAGCAAGCCACTTCGATTCTTTGGAGAATCATTGTTGTAAGTATTCAACAACATAATTTAAATTAAATTATGTGATTAATTGCGCAATTATATGTCTCTACATGTTCAAGCATGAAATTGAATCGACCCACATAATCACCTAAATAGATTCTTATGTGGATTTATTTGTTTTGCATTTTCCGCTGCGATTATCCCCAACAGGCCGATCGCTGGCCGATCGGGCCGCCACAATCGGCTAGCCGATCGGCCAGCGCGACGAATCGGCTAGCCGACCATTGCGGATGCTCTTAATGTTGTTGTATAACTCTCACTATCAGCATCTCCTTTATTATAAAAGCATTTTTCTAGTTTTCTTTCATAATTTGCTTTATTAATTATATGGGCTTAATATATAGATCTCTTTTTGTCTATGTTACTTTTGTTAACTACTTGTCATATTTGGGTTATACACTTTGAATCCAACAAAAGACCTCTATATAAAAAAAAAAAATTGTAAAAAAGAAAAATTTTCTTTAGGTCGTTTTCTAAGAGTTAAAAAATAAATATTTGCAACCTAAGATTTATAGCTTAAGGAGTCTTATAAAAACTTGGGTTGTTACACTATACATCAATCTATAGATTGTTGTGTAGCGTATATAATATTGTTGTGTAGCGTTTATAATATTGCTATATATATGATGTCACGGTGTCACTTTAAAAGGTGTTGTCATTTTAACACAAACATGCAAACATATATTCATATACTCCTATATACATTTTGAACTCCTTAATTATTTGAGAAAGCATTAACAAACGTTGTTGTTTCCTTTCAATTCACCAAAAACCCAACTGAGTGTGGACGACGACATGGGTTTAATTAAACAATTTGTAATGTTACGTGTATAAAAAGAGTCTTATTTTAAATATAAATTTAAATTGTATGGTTTTGTAACCAAAAATAATACTCGTTTCGTCCCAACTAAGTAGGGTCGTATTCCCACCTGGAATGTACCGACTAAGACAAATATCTAGATATTATGTTATCTAGTATATAAAAGTATTAAGTGGATATCCTAGAATATGAAGTGGATGCCTATAAATATGGGTAAGTTGTAATATTTTGTATTTTATGAGAAAGTTTGAGACATAAAAGAGCTTCTTAATTTCTCTTGTCATCAACCTCTCATAAATCATTTTCCATATATTCCCTCAATTCCCCTCTCAAATATTTCTTACAAACTAAATTACTCCTCCAACATAGGAATCCCCTCCATTATTTGCATCATGGGCACCATTTTCTACGTTTGCTTCATCGTCACTATTTTCCGCTCCGCCTCCGTTTTCCCCTCCGATTTGCCTTCCGCTTTCCCCTTTGCAAACATTCACTTCCTATGACAGTAACAAATAATAATTACTATATATTTTATTAAAATATATTTAGAAACATACTATAATAAAGAAATATACCTGGAATCCAAGCTGCTGCAAAGTCTTCCGCCAGAGCTTCCATTCGTAAAATAAGCGCACATCTTGATTTCGGAATCTAAAATTTATAAATTTAGAATCTAAAATTTATTGATCTAAATTAAAAATACAAAATAAAATAAAGATTTTACCTAAATCTTCTTAAAAAAATATCATACGCAAAGTCTGAATACCTTCTAAATAAAAAAAATAAAAAAACGTTATTTAACCTAAAATCACCTAGGTGCTCACATTGATTAAATAGAATCTAAAAACTATGGATTAAAAAGAATAATCTATAAAACATATAACAATAAAAAATTTATAAAACCCTAGATTTTAAATATCATACGCGTCAATGCTGACTTAACCTTAAAGCACTCAGAATTTGGAGCTCACAAAACATATAAAATAAAGATTTTACCTAAATTTTCTTTAAAAAATACTATCATACACGAAAGTCTGAATAGTTTTATTGTTATAAATTGCTTTAACACCTACTCCACTTAATATAGTAGTACAATTACAATTACAATATCCAGTAATAAACATAGGGTACTGTTTGTTTATCATGAAAATAATGTTGGGGATTATGATTCCAGATAATGTAATTCTTGATAGATTATTTATCATGTGTTGGAAATATAAAATTGTTTAAATTGTAAATTTTGAATTGATTAATTAAATTAAAGTAAGTAATTGGAATAATTACTCAATTTAACTAATTGATGTAATGATAAGAAAAATTATGTGGAACGGATCGAGATGGATAATGTGGGTGACAATTATTGTGGGACGAAAGGAGTAATTAAAAACATACTAATAATTACTACTAGTATATTGTTACCTTTACTATTATTAACATTATGCATAATTTTAATAACTACATTTCTATTTTTATGTGACGAACGAAAATAGAAAGTGCACACAATTTTATGGGATAGAAGGAGTATCATTTTTAATCATATTGAGTCTCATTATCCACAAACCCACTCTTAAAGACTGAACCACCGAACCATACCAAATTAGGGCTTTTAGATCTAGTTTTTTATGGATGAGATTCACAAATTTATAAATTATTTTCTCCTTCATCACCAGTCTATTTTAATTCATCCGAAGGTAAATAAGTCATACTAACACGTTACGAAGATTTAACTTCATTCCAGAATATATTACTTCATTCCAGTAGGTTTTTACTTCATTACAATATGATTATTACTTCATTCTAGTACGTAAATGCAGTTTCGCCGTCGCGTGCCGTTCTCTCTCTGCAATATCTATCACGACCGCTATGGCGCTGATTTGGTGTAATAAACACATGGAATAATATAATAAATTATTTGAATGAAGTATGTGTAGAAGCATTTGAAGTCCTACTGGAATGAAGTAAAAACCTTATTCAATGAAGTAATAATGTTTCTGAATGAAGTAATAAACTCACTTGAATAAATTGCCTTTTTTAATGTGAATAAAGTAAAAACTCATGTCAATAAATTAGAATGAAGCATATGTTCAATCATTTCAAAACCTACTTGAAGCAAGTAAAAATATGTTGTAGTTTCAATATATTACGTACGGAATGAAGTAATAAATCTATACAATGAAGTAAAATTGGCTTGTAATGAAGAGCGAAAAAAATTTAAAACAGCATATCTCATAAAAAAACTAGATCTAATGGCCCAGATTTAATCTCTAGTTCGGTCTTTAAGAAGGGTTTGGCATTGATTATAACTCCATATCGATATATGCAAATATGTAGTTATATAAATGGATTAATATGCTGGACTAATATTTTTATGAAAATTCCAACTCACTCCTAAAACCATAATTTTAATATGAATGCTTTTGGATTGATCATATAACACTGCTCAAAGAATTATATGTATAAGCCCAAATACAAACGAGGGTGGATATATAATAGAGGAATGGGTCTTCATAAGATAAAAGGATTTGGCGATGTGGACAAAATGTGCAATCATACTATTTTGTGTGCAACAGTTTCCAAACAAGACGAGATTACAAAATTCACCCACAACAAACTTTGAATTTTGAAACCTCCAAAATTTATCTTCCTACTCAATTCCATCATCGGATTCCAACAAATCTAATATGTCGGAGAAAAGGTTGAGAAAAAACAATAGCAACAATCCAACATAGCCGTGATTCCCCATCAAATCCTTCAAATGAATCTTGGTTTCAATGCTATAATAACGGCTCATCCACCAACTAATTTATATGACTAAGACAACATGCTTTAACTAATCGCGAAAAATGCAGCATCATCTCAATAACACAAAAAAATTACAAACAAAAACTTTATTTATTTCAATACACACACTAAACACAATTTTCTTATTTAATGTACTCAATTACTAATATAGATAAGTCATAAATCACAAATTAAACACAATTTTCTTTTTTTTATGTACCAATATATATAAGTTATAAATACAAATCACAATTTTTTTTATAGTGTACCCTGTTAATATAGACAATGGTCATACTATTAACTCTTTAGAAAATTTAAACTCGAACAATGACTACATTTGTACTAAACTAAAATTCAATCCTCTTGAGCATTTTAGTAATGTAAATTGTGTGGTCTTAATGAAATGTGACGAAATTCTGATCAAGCTGGCTGACTTGCATCATTTCATCTAGGATAGGAAATCTCGACAAGGCCAACCCGAAAAAGAAAGATTTTATTGCAGGAAATGATATGAAAAACAAAATCAAAGGTGAATCTATATGTGTATATCTCATTAATAACGACACAATTACAGAATTATTTTCGGATCCGAAAAAAGGAAAGACAGTTCATTCAATAAAGCGACGAAGCCATTTCCGCAACAACTCACGGATTAATTCATTAAAATTAGCAAGTTACCTTTGACTTTTTTATTTACAGCACCATCACATATTTTGGCTACATAATTCCAAAAGTACCCCTACCGTAGCTCCAAAATTACACCCTTACACTAGAGAAAGATGAAACACTCCAAGGACACAAGCGGGTTATCCAGCGACTCGTTGCTCCCATTCGTCGGTGCCCATTCCTTCCCTCCATCCAACTTCCGGATCTTCTCCGCGGACCCGGGCGCGACCCGACCCGGCGACTTACCCGTTCTCCTCGCTGATTGCGCCCGCCCGAGACCCGGATCCGCGCGCGTCACCGGCGACCTCGACCTTCTCCCGGAGCTCTCCCCACTCTCTCTCCTCCTCCCGTATCCGGATGCGGGTACGGGTCGGGCCCGACCCGGCGAGGGCTCGGATCTCCCTACCGTTTTCTCTCTGTGCAGCTCGCCGGAGAATGGCCGGTTCCTTGACCTCGCCGGAGACCGCTGCCGCAGCTCGCGCAATTCGGCTCTCCTGTCCGTGAGGGAGGTGGAGGCGCTGACGCTCTCGCTGAGGGAGCTGCAGATCTCGGATGCCTCGGACAGATCATCGGCGGTGTGGCGGTCATTGTTTTTGAGGAGAGGCGCGGATTTGATGAACGGGCTGTCACGCTTGCCCTGGAAATTCGGAATCGGAATCGGAATTGGGGGTTTGGGGGTTTCGGAGAGGACTTCTTTGACTGTTTCCTCTTCGGCGATTGGGTGGCTCGGGGGCGGCGATTTGCTAACGCTGCCGTGAATGGTAGCGGAGGAGGGAATGTGGCCGGTTTTATGAGGTGGAGGGGGTTTATTTGTGCTGATGCAGCAGCCCATTGATGTATTTGGGTGTTTGGGAGGAATGTGGGCGGGTTTCACATGGAGGCGCGGCGGAGAGGAGGGAGAATTGAATGGTGAATGAAGAAGTGGTTGAGTGAGTGAATATTGTGAATTTATTGGGTTTGGAGGATGGATGGATAGAGGGATTAGTGATTGGGAATTAGATTAATAATTGTGAAATTAAGGCAGAAAATGGACATTGCTGTCTCAATTAATTTTGCATCACGTATTTTGTCGCTGCATCCATAGGATTCGTTGATTTCCAGAGGCAAAAGGACTAAATAATCATTACATCTCATCTCTTTACACAAATGGTCCCGCCAACATGCCATTTAATTTCATATTTATGCAAATTATGTATACCAAATTTCATGAAACTCATTTGCTTGCATAAGTCAAAGTTAACATTGACATAAATTTATTTTATGGCTTTTCATAATATCGTTTTAGGTATAATACTTATAATGGGGCCCGAGGCCTGGCGCCTTGAAGGTGGCGTGCAAGGGGCCTAAGCCACGCCTCGTGACCGTACGTAGAGGGGCTTGGGGCAGCGCCCACTAGTGGCCCGTCCCACGGGCGTTGTGGGCGCACAAGCCGGATCCTTACTAATTTTTCTAAAACAGTTATTTTTTCCTACATGTATAAGTAGTTTTTTTTTCTTTAATTATTTGGGAATTGTAAATTTTGAATTTTTATGACTTGTAATTTTTAATATATAAGGTTTGTGATTTTTATTTTTCAAATAAACAATTACCTTTTCATGTTTTAATTGTTCAATATTTTTAGTTTTACAACCAAAATAGTTAGTAGAGTAGTTGTGATTTGCTTATAGTACAACTTAATATTCGTGGTTTGGATGGAGTCTACAAGGTTGTGCACGAAAAATAAGGGGAATGATGACATGACATGGACTTGAGACCTGACCCAAGACGGGATTGTGGATGACATGAAATGCTATAACATAAAATTTGCTACTCCCTCTGTCCCATAAAAGATGTCTCACTTTCTTTTTTAGTTTATCCCATTAAAGATGTCATATTTTCATTTTTAGAAAAGGGATATTGGCATGTAATATCACGAAACTTTCAAAAAGTTGGGTTTTTCCCACGAACTTTAAAATTGACAAATAATATCACGAACTTTACCCTTGGTTTGTTTTTTCCCACCAATGAAAAAATTCCCACAAATAATATTATGATACGAATTTGTTTTCGTAATTTCTCGACAACAATTTTAAGAGCTTCAAGTTTTTCAATCTTTGAAAATAGTTTTTCTTGGAGCACACCCTACAAAATTGTTCTTGAATCTATTAAAATAACATGAATTTTTTCATTCGTGGGAAAAAATAAACTGGGGGTAAAGTTCATGATATTATTTGCCAATTTTAAAGTTCGTGGGAAAAACCTAACTTTTTGAAAGTTTTGTGATATTACATGCCAATATCTCTCTAGAAAAAGTTCCATCTTACAATAATGAAAATATTACTCCCTCCGTCCCCTATTAGCAGTCACAGTTTGACCGGGCACGGGTTTTAAGAAATGTAAAAAAAAATTGGTTGAAAAAGTTAGTGGAATGTGGGATCCACTTTTTTATATTGATTTTATAATAAAACGTGAGTGAAGTGAGTTAGTGGAATGTGAGACCTACTTTGCCATTTATGATAAAAATGAAGTGTGACTCTTAATTGGGGACGGACCGAAATGAAAAAAAGTGACTTTTAATGGGGGACGGAGGGAGTACTATATTTTCCCTTTCCACCTAACGCACAAAATTAAACATCCTAAATTTTCGTGCCGTCCCACAAGTATGACCTATTTTGTGGGAGGAAGGGAGTACAATATAGTACTCCGTAACTATTCTCGTAATAAATCTATATCCATTTAACATGTGCATTTAGATTTCAATAATCGTGAAATATAACACAATTTTCAGTTTGATTTTTCCTTCGTTACTCATTAACTTGCTTTTGCCAAAAAATTTAAATGAGTGGGAAGTGATCATGTGAATATTAATTCCACTTTTGTAAAACATAATGAGACTTTTTTATCAGATAAAATCTAAAACATAGTAAAATGATATTAGTATGACAAGGGATGGAGTGACTCTTTCATTTCGCGAGCATGAACCAACGAAGTTAAAGTTAGCAGTAATATTTTGTTTGATGATCACATGCACCAACAAAATCATATTCGCCTTTGTCGTTTTTAATTGTTGTTTTCTTGTCAAACACATGCGATCCTGGTAGCCCTTCGTCATTAAATCTGTCACTTATCAATTTTCAATATTAAATTATACGCAAATCTAGTGTCCTTTCAGTCTTGCTATATCTATATCCAAAATGTGATCAAAAGTCTAACTAATCATTATTATTATTAGTATTATTATATATTATTACTATTATTATTATAAATATCAATAATCTCTCCGTCCATAATAGATGACACACTTGAATAATAACACAAGACTTTAGGAGATGTTGTTTTGTGTATTAAATTGAAAGAGAAAATAGTATATTTATATTAATGTGATTGGCAGAGAATTCTTCTAAAAAAAATTAAATGTGACATTTTTAATAAACAAAATATAAAGGAAAATATGACATCTATTATGGCAGAGAATTCTTCTAAAAAAAATTAAATGTGACATTTTTAATAAACAAAATATAAAAAAAAATATGAAATCTATTATGATACGAGGGAGTACTCCTTAAGATCAGAACTCTTAACTCATTATTTTTTTTACTTAACGTACTCCTTATTACTACTGCTACTGCTAGTTAGGAAACGAAATTTTTTTAGTCCATAATTTAGTAACTTAAAATGAGTAGTATTTTGCAAATACACAATTAAAATAGATTGATAAGTTTATAAGATATTCATAATTAGAATTTAATCAAAATGTACTGCTAACATTTATTTGTAAATTAATGTGGTGATTATAATAACATATTATTTAGTTAATTTCAAAATGATCAAATTACACTAAACTATGATGATTATTATACTATAGTTTTTAAATTTTTAGTTATTTCAAAATAATTACGTATTTCAAATGATCTAAATTTTAATATATTTTCATTCCGTCTCATATAAAAATCGATATCACATTTGTACTTTTTTTTGGGTTATATCTGAACGTATTCACAATTATAAATAAATGCATGTAGTTTTTTATCTTAAAAAATAGTCAACCTTTGTTATTTTGAATCGACATCTAAATGTATGTCATTTCCAAATTATTTAATTTAACAACTAAAATCTCATTGGACAAAATTACAAAACTCATATCATTTCACCTTTACTAAGTTGTTTTATAGTAGTATATGGATTCTAAGTTTCTAACGATCGATGGAAATGTTAGTAAAGTACTGGTAGTGTTTTTACAAGTAATTTTTCTATTCATTTTTAATTCTTCATTATGTTACCTCCATCAGTTCATTTTCAGAATTCTAGTTAGGAGTTGCGAAACTTATGATAACCTCATAGAAATCTCATAGGATAAAATAATAATGAAATACTCATAACAAAATAGGTCGAAATTAAATCTTGCCTGATGAAAATTATTTGATTGGTTTATTAATTTATGTATAAGGCCTACCACAATATTAAGCATATTAAAAATCTGTTTGGAAAGTGATCTAGCGATAAAGTGATTAATTATCATCTTTATATGCAACGCTTTTAAAATAAAGAGACGAAAAAACATGGCCCACTTCTGTATATATGACAGTAATAATTCATTTGTGAAGCAATGTTGTTATTTTGGTTACTTGACAGTCAACACTTCACGCTACTTTGATTGCACTGCCTCAACCTAAAGATTTACTCGACCAATCTAGATTTTGGTAGCCCTCACCCCGCTCACGTCACTCTTAATGTCCATGAATTCCAAGTTATTCCAGCTATGCACGCAATCATAAAATACTTTGTTTTGTACTTCCATTGTATATTTATGAAACATTTTGATTTTATCACGAGATTTTATTTAATGTTCTTCTGTGAGTTCATGAAACGCGACGAAAAAGTACTAGAAATATATATTATTGTTTTTATTTTAAAAAATATTTAATTTTTAATAGAACAATTCATAAGAAAAAACGTTTCATTTTCAATTGAAAAGTGGAAGTATGTAATTTCTTAAGTTGTCTCCACCATAGTGAAATGTACAAATTTAAATGAGAAAGAACTTTAACATATCTCCCTTTCTATAACCAAAATCTCGAATACAATTATGTCTATTGCAAATTATGTTTGGCACATTATTTTTGATAATGTCATATAAATTTCAAATTATTTAATTATTCTGATTTTAAAACTAATTAAAATTTTATTGCTGACATTAATCAATGACTTAATCGTATGATACAATCGAATGCCAACTATATGCAATAAGATGATATCATACTATAGTAAATTAAATAGTTTACTGTATTCAATTAGATTTTAGTATTCTAGCTAACCTCTTTATCTTATCAGCTGACAATTTCCAATGTACACTTAGGCACGAGCTAAATTTCATCTGCATCTACCGCGAAGAAATTTGTATTTGAATTGTTTAACACAGTTTGACACGCTTAGTAATCTAAACTCCGTGTTGGATGTCCCATCGGGCAGGGGCAGAGCTAGGAATTTGAAGAAAATGAGACAAATTTACTTACAAAGGAATTTTCAAATTTGGAGGATGGACATTTAGTAGACAATTAAAAGAATTAAATTTACAATATGCATATAAATACATGGGATGAAAATAAGAGGTGGGGCAATTGCCCCACTTTGTTAACATGTACATTCGCCCCTGCCTTCGGGGACATCCGATAATATTGGAACGATACAGAGAAGATTAGCATGGCCCCTGCTCAAGGATGACACGCATATGTCGAGAAATGGTCCAAATTAAACTCCGTGTTGGATAGGCCCAATATGTTGTTTACTGTGAGCCCATTTCTTATATTGACTAATTCCTTTTGGGCTCACTCAACACAGTTGGGCCAATAAGTATGCGTTTATCTCTATTATTCATTTTATAGTCCAAGTTTAAAATCCCAATCAACCGACGCAAATAATAGTTTGAATTATTCTGGTTATGTATCTGCTAAAAAATCAAATGGTAAAACCTAAACTTTCTTTTCTATTGTGCTATTGTTATATTGTCGCACCCACTCGCAATTTAGTAAGCACAAACCAATATTCCTCAAAGAGCAAGTAAAGGTTTGTCGGTGCAGTCTCATTTTATAAATTTATTAATCCTCCCCTATGATCCAATCTAACGTGATTAAAGAATATAGATTAATGTTTCAAGCAAGTACTCATGGGCCCGCTCCGTGGAAAAAAAATGCAATCATTACCTACATAAGTTAATTTTCCATTAAATTACCTACATTTGTGATTGTGAATATAAGTTTTGAGTTTTCTATTTACGATTTGGTGTATTTTGATACTCCGAAAGATTTAGGTTGGAGGACCGGATGCAATATATTTGTTTAATTTTTGAGTCTGATTTAATAACTTTATGTAATTTAATTTAATAATAAAATTAATCAAACAACAATTCACATAAAATATAGATAATTGACTTTTATAAGAATAAACAAGATGTCCTCGTTAAGTCTCCTCTTCGATCTGCTAGCGAATGCATAATTTATAGCAGACTATATTTAAATCGTTGTTCGTACATAGATAACTCATAACCCTAATAGCCAACTTTACACACAATCCATGTGAACAATAGAAGTCCCATGTTGTTCACCATGCCCCACACGCTTTCAGATTGGCTGTAGTTGTGTCTTGCCACAAATTTTTTTGGATTGTGGATCGTAAAGTCAAGCACAAAGAATTCGTTATGTTGGTTCGAACGTTTGAGGTAATTATTGTGAGGATCATTTGAAAGGATGCTTGTGTCGAAGACAAATAGAGTGCAAGACCATCATGGCGCTAGAAGGAGCAATCAAGACCAACACAGTTCAAATTGTGCTCCTCAAAGACAGAATGACACATGCTCTCGTTGTTCAATTCAGGTCTACCAAGCCAAGCCTTCACTGTGGATGTACTTGGTCTTGGTCGTTGCCCCACTCGGCACCATGATGGACTTGTACCCTCTCTATGTGCTCGGCACAAGACAAATCAAATCTATAAGAAAGTTGCTTGACCATTCAGGTTTGCAAGCTAGCTGTGGATCTCAAATTCTTCCTTGAGGACCCTCTTAACTTTGAGGTTAATATTCCATGGAGTATTTTCTTTCAATTTATATATGCAATTAAATCTCTATTTCATAGTGGATAATGATTGGATTGTCCTTGTTTGCTTCTAATTTCCTGATTCTATGATAATTTTAAATAAAAGCTTGCTTCAATTATTATCAATTTGTCATTTTTAGATTGAATGCCATTATGAATACGTTACGCAAATACATATCTTATGGAGTATGCTACTTATTAACATTTCCAATTGTGCCACTAGCTAGAGAAGAATAATATAAAATGAAATGAAACTAAAACATAAAAGTAGCAGGAAAAGCATTGGGCAGCCAATAATGGAGGTGCAATATAAAGGTTCCCATGAAAAGGAGCAGAATTAGTAAGCCTGATTTACGGTTGTCTCAACCGAACTACTGCTTTACAAAATTGTGGACTGTGACATGACATCTCAACTTTTCCTACAATAATTCAACTATAAAATTTGTTTAAGGTTCTGATAGATGTTAGTTAAAGACAGATGTTTTTCGTTACCACACAACAGTTCTAAAATATTTTTTGAAGATCTTGCTAATTGAAAATAAAATTGGTTGCCTATGCGCAATTCCATATTTAGGGACAGTTTAAGCTTGCAATAGGTCCATGGACACTCATATTTATAATTATAATTCTGAGCAAGTAATTTCTTTGCGAATGTTGATTAACGTATATTTATTTCGAGTGATATATAATAAATTAATTTAAACTAATCAAAGTAAAACCTTTTTAGTGAAATAAGGGCATGCGGCTGATTTTGGTGCCTTATTGCAGCCTTCAAAATTTCCGGTCACCGCAAAAAACAGCCGGGACAGACCCCTTACATTGCGGCCTTATTGCAAGTCGTTTTAGCCACAGCTAAAAGTAACTTTTTTTTTTATATTTTTTGTTTTTTAAATTTTAATATATCATTCTATCTCAAAATACCTCAATCCTTTTATCAGGTACGTAACAGAAGTATAATGTAGGAATCCTAATCAAATTTAAATATAATCATTGCCGTGTTTTTTTAATCATGTTGGTATGTTAATAGTACTCCTATATTTGTTTTATATATCTAAAACCAGAAGAACAAAATATGAAAAATGGTGAAATAAGCTGTGATTGTTGCTAAAAATGGGCCTGTCTTATTGCAAGTGCTGTGACTGAAATTAAAAATGCTGACATATCAGAGACAAATAGATTGTGGGTTGTGGCAGATTTTGGAGTCCTTGCCATAAGCTTTTAAAAAATCGATGTCCCCCTTTGAAAATTTTAAATTTTATACACGTTTGCTACATGAATTTTGAATCCAATGTGGCGGAGGCGTTATATGAGTAAGCACAATACGAATTTGCTTCAACGGTACACTGATACAAGCAATTTCAAATTAATTTAAAAAATTTGGGCAAGCCACTCACCAAAGCTCCATAATTAAAATACCTTTGCATATTTTGTGTACAATCTATCACAGCTAGATATTCATGAGAGTAAAGGTGAGCACCTGAAAATATAAAATGCCTTTTTAAAATTCTCCGAACTGAGACAGAGCAAGAAGAAGAAGCAAACTTATTAAACCGACTCTTGGGATTTCCATTCGTTCATTTTTCTTTCCCTATCCACCCGCAGTTTTGTTATTAGCTGCTTTGTTTCACTTTAAAAGAAAGAGGGAATTTTTTATTTGTCGGATTTCCGATTAAAGGTGTAATCTTGAAGCCTTTTGAATTGCCTCTCCCACTAAAACTCGGGGTTTCGTGCTTGACCAAACTCGCTTTACTGAACCCTCTGTGTTTCTTGATTTTATATCCTATTTTATTTTCAAGATTCATTGTGTGCGAACTTGAATATACTAGTAATAAGCTTTGTGCTCTAAATTCTTGCACTTCTTTATTGCTTGGTTGGCTCCAGTTTTACTGCACAGCCTGAAAGGGAGAATCTTTGATTTTGAATTGGCCATAACCGGTGATGGCTTATTCATTTTTGAATCTTTGCCTTGTCATACTTCTATCTGCATTTCCCTTCCACCATGGATTAACGGATCCTCGTGATGGTAAGCTCGATTTTACCGATTTCTTGTTTTTTATCCTTTTATAGTGCTTTTCATTCCTGTTCTTGGTGGTTTTGTGTTCTCTCCTGTGAATTTGAATACCTAGCTATGTATACCATCTTTCATTGAAAACCACAATGTTTTGAAGTGTAACAATCTGGTTAAGTTTATGACTGCTGAGCCTGAGCTAGTCGATTTGGAGAGTTTACTGTCTTTTGTTTTTGAATTTTTCATCTTTAGGATGATTGTTGCCTTAATAAGTCTATCTGAGAATCTTTCTTGTCAGTGTTTGCAATAACTCAATTACATGCTTCTCTGGGCCTCCCTTTACTTCCTGGATGGATTCCGGGAGGCGATCCCTGTGGGCCTCCGAGTTGGCAAGGGGTGGAGTGTGTGAATGCTAATATAACTGCACTGTAAGCTTTCAGCGTTCACCCTTCTATTTTTGTGTATGGTGAATGAACGATTTCCATAAGCCTGAGTTTTTGTTCTCTGGCTGATAGAAAGCTCAGTGGCGCAAATTTGGGAGGCGAATTGCCTGATGATTTGGGAATGTTCGCCTCAATTATCGACATGTAAGTGCAATCTTGATGGTTGTCTTCATTTCATTTGCAGCTGTAATCCCTTCTCTTGACAGCCAATCGGTCTTCAGAATTTGTGCTTATGTATTAAAGATTTTGGTTATTTTGAATTGCAGAGATTTGAGCAACAACCACATTGGCGGCAGTATACCAATCAGTTTGCCTATCACTCTTCAGAATTTGTATGTTTCTGAACCAAATCTGCTTCTATAAATGAGATTATCGATATACTTATATCGATCGTGAATAGTTTAATTGAAAGCTCTATAGATATTATCTCAGTCTGATAATGCTCCTCTCCTTCCTGGAGACCACAAACTTCAGTTTTCTTTCAGATAACCAGTTTACTGGGGACATTCCAAACTCTCTATCTTCATTAGGCCAATTGAAAACTTTGTAAGCTACTATATTCTATTACTACCATCTTTTCATTCATTTATTTCTTTGCTCCATCAGAAAAACTGTAACTTTGAGCTGTTAAAATTCTATTCAGGTCTCTGAACAACAATCAACTGACAGGCTCAATACCAGATGCCTTTGAACCAATTACGGGTTTGATTAACATGTGTGTTTTTTTTGCATATAGTTATTGTAGCTATCATGAAACCTAGTTGGAGTGGATTTGTTTTGATTATTTTAGCTCAACAATGCAGGGATTTATCCTGGAACAGCTTGACTGGTGTGCTTCCACCTTCAATGCGGAGTTTGTTAGCTCTCACGTCATTGTAAGTAACTATCTTTTCTAGGTAAATGCTTTCATTTATTCCACAGCTATAAGTTTTAAGTTGAGTAGATTTGTAGAAAACTCCTTTTCCTTTTCTAGCTACTTGATTGGTTAATCAATGTAGAATCACAATCTACTATTAATTAACCATGTGCTCACTCCTAAAAGTTGCACGCAGGCATTTGCAGAATAATCAACTTATAGGAGTGCTAGATGTTCTTCAAGATCTTCCTCTGACAGATTTGTACGTGATTTCAGTTGAATTTGAGAGCTCTATACTTCATTTCATCAATTTGTTAAATATGTACCTACCATTTTCTCTGTTTTTCCTATAGGAACGTAGAGAACAACCTCTTCTCGGGGCCTATTCCTAACAAACTCCTAAGTATTCCTAGTTTCAGGTGAACAAAGAGTTAGTTTTATTTTCATCTATGGTCTTTTTATTATTTTAAATTTTATCTATCATCTACTTTGCGAGATGGGGTCTTCTTTTACTTAGTGGCTCATCAACTTCTTTCTTTGTGGCAGGAGAGCTGGAAACCCTTTTAACACTACTATCCTTCCTTCTCCCCCTGCCTTGCCTCCCGTATCCCCCACTAAGGCACCTTCACCTCAGGTTGCACCTAGTCCTGGGTCCAATGCTCATGGCCAGATTGTTACTCCATTACCACAATCTGGTGGAGAGGAGAAGAAGACTACATCAAACAAAATCACATGGATTGCTGTTGGTGGGTTGGTTTTGATTTTGGTTCTTGTTTTTGGGTTGTTTCTTTCTATCTCCTGTTGTCGTAGAGGAAGGAGATCAATGGAGAAAAGTTTCAAGAGCAATGAAATAGGCCATGGTAACCTGTCAGAAACACACAAGCAAGACGAGACTTCACAATTTCATAAAATACCCCAAGGTGCTGAACTTATTACATTCTCTACTGTAATTTCTTTCACATAATAAATAATTAAATAAATAGAGCGTATAACTCTTTTGAGGCTACCAAGCAGGTCTGAAAAAAACGGATAAGCAGCCAGCTGAAGCAGGTCAGATGAGGAATCCATTACTAAAGCACGGGACGGATCATAGTATAGATATGACAAGATTGAGTGACACTCATCCACGGCCAAGCCCTCTTCCTTTTCCACTTCTTCCTGCTGATAGGATTTCTGCGGATCCTACTTTTACTTCATTGACTCCAGCAGGAAGTGCTGGTAAAACTGTAGAATCTGCGAAGCCCTTCACTATCGGAATGCTTCAACAGTACACAAATAGTTTCTCAGAAGAAAATCTTATTGGGAACGGCATGCTTGGGACCGTCTATAGTATGCAGCTTCCAAAAGGAAAGGTTAGCATCTACTAGTTCATCTTGGTTTAGTGGGATATTATTTGTCTAGGCTTCGCCTGATTGTCAGTATATGAAAGCATGTACTCTAACCGAATTTTATGACTGGTTTTCCTCTCTAATTTGTAAAATTATATCTGATGGGATTTGAGGTGTCATAGCCCATCATTTGTTTGTGCAATGGATGTTGTAGTGATATTACTTCATCTTTTGTTTCTGTTTATATGAAAATGTATGCTGCATAGTTATGTTTTAGTATTTTATCTGTCTTGATTGTTAAGTCATGCTATATGTGAAGCAATAGGTGAGCTCGCCACATTTGCATCCCTATTTCAGCTGTTCTGAATAGACGAAAGATAAAAACAGCTGAACATTATTTCAACTGTTTTATCTTTCGTCCATCCATATGGCCTGTCTCGCTGAGAATCTTCTCTTCATCACTAGGTTCTAGCAGTGAAGAAGCTGGATAAGGCTGCATCAGCGCATCTAAGCGACCAAGAGTTTCTTGAACTGGTGTCAAGTATCTCTAAACTTCGGCATGCAAATATTGTCGAACTTGTAGGTTATTGCCTTGAGCATGGAGAGCGCCTTCTTGTCTACAACTACTGTGGCAACGGGACCCTCGATGAAGCACTAAATTTGGATGATGAGATCAACAAAAAGCTCTCATGGAACACTCGCATGATTCTAGCGCTTCAAGCTGCCAAAGCCCTAGAGTATGTCCACAGAGAAATTTCATTGTCATTTTATTATGTGGTTCTTTCCAATCCGTTGTTTGGTGCTACACAGAATCTGCAACAGTAATTGCAAAAACTCACCCATTTATGTTCTTTTATTTTCTACATTTGTTTCAATCTTAAATTCTTCACTAAACTTCCAGTCATTTCAAGAGTATAATTGCTAGGAGATTGACTATTTCATGTCACTTTGAAGATATTTGCACGAGACACACCAGCCACCCATCATGCACCGCAACTTCAAGTCCTGCAACCTGCTGCTCAGTGACGATCTCTCGGTAAAAGTTTCTGACTGTGGTTTGGTTTCTCTTATGCCGGCCAATTCCGTTGTTCAGGTAATCTCATGTTAATAATCTGATACTTTTATTTTGCAACTTCTTCAACTCCAACTGACATTAGTCCTTTCTTAGCTGCAAAATTCTGGATATGGCGCTCCAGAGCTTGACTTTGGAAGCTATTCTTACCAGAGTGATGTATACAGCTTCGGAGTTGTGATGTTGCGGCTTTTAACAGGGCGAAAAGCATATGACAGGTCATTTAAACATCAAAAGGATGTGTGAAATATGATATTTACAGTGAAAAAATGTGTTGAACTGACACCAAGCACGTACTAACTACTCAGGTCACGTCCCCGGGGAGAGCAATATCTGGTTAGATGGGCATTCACCCAGCTTTATGATATAGACGCGTTATCCAGAATGGTCGACCCCTCCCTGAAGGGCGCTTATCCGTCCAAGTCCCTATCACGGGTTGCAGATATAATATCGCTATGTATTCAGGTGCTACTTTCTCTCTTATTTCCGGCTGCATAAGTTCAGTCGACATTATATCATAGATTGGCTTATTTCAGATGATGTTATTTTTGTGGGACAGCCTGAGCCCGAGTTTCGGCCACCGATGTCTGAGATCGTGCAAAAACTTGTAAGCATTATACAGAGACATCCCAACCCATGAGGTTAGAGACATCACAAAATGTTGGTAACTGAGGTATTCTACGGTTTCTCAATGGGTCATGTCTGAGCTGCTGCTTGTTGCTCTTCACATCTTTGTAGTTTTGAAGTATATGCTGCTGCATTACTTTTTTTTTTTTTTTTGTTTCCTTGACAAAATGTATTTTAACTAGTGGCTTTGATGTTACTGTGGTATGTCGTTTGTTGGGTAAAATACAGATGTTATATTTCTGTAATTAGTTTTAGAAGTTAAATAGTTTGATTATTGATAGTAGAGTTAGGACAAATCAAAACACAGATTGAGCTGCTCCTACATGCGCAATCCCATTTTTGCGATAACTCATCGAACCCATGTTTCTCTATCGCTCTCGTTCAATCAAAGCGTTGGATTTTCTTTTCGTACTAATTTGTTCTTTTAATTTTGCAAACCAACTTGAGCATTATATGCGTGCTATGGTAACTTTATTAGTCTGAAGCCTCTTGGTTTGTGTTCTAAAAACAAAACATGACGGATTGATCCAAAGCGGATAATATATTACTAATGTTGGCTGCACAATGCTAAATGCTTTTCCACAAAACGAGAAAGCTACCAAGTTTCAACAGCAATCAAAATCATAAAAGGAGTAGTAGATAGCAAATTTCAACATCTGGATTTGAAGCATGACGGTCATCAAATCGGAATGTTGGTCATTGTCGCAGCACGCATGTAGACTGATAGGTTTGATATCCATATCATTCAGGATTGCAAATGCATCATTACACACCTTTGTCACTTCCAGTTTTTGGTGATTACTGGTTTTATGGGAGCTCTGTGATTGGATCGAGCCGGAGCCGCTCTTACCAGTGTTTTCCGTAAGAGAGCAACACTTGCACCACTTCTCCCACAGCTCAACATTATGATTTTTAATAGCCTCCTGCATCAATATTCAACAATATCAATTTTTATGTATTCAAAACAGTCCTTTAAAGGATAGAAGCGAACATACCAGTTCAGGAGATGGCGCGTTTTTCATATCCATAATCTTGCTGCGCATTTCTGAAACTTCAATAGGCTGATCCTCGTCGAACCAGAAATGGTATCTCAGTTGGGCTTGGAATGTGTCACACATACTCATCCATTCCTTGCACTCGAAATGGATGTGGCTGGAGTGACCGGCCTCGACTTTTTTATCAATGTAATGCTTGTATACGTCGATCAGAACCGCAACCGTACCAAACCTCCATACTGTGGAGTACAAACAAAACATTTTCAGGCATACAATTGAGAGATTAAAACATGCATGAGAGAGGAACTAACCACCCGTGAACTATGGTGCCACCATAGATAGGATAACACCATACCACCAATATAGTCCGTTAGATCTCATTTATGGACGCCTAGGATTAAGTTTCATGAAAAAACACGGGTTTGCAGTCTACTGTATTAGGTATTGCAGTCTACTTGTATTAGATATTGCAGTCATGGTAAACTGCAATATTGTTGTGGTAAGACTGCAATATTCAATGAACAACACTGCAATTTGGTAACGTAAAATTAGAAATTTCCTATTTTACCCCTCCGTGTTTTTACATGTGGCAGCATGACAAGCACACGATTAAAAAATACATGTTTTCTTTGGGTTGTCAAATTGTGTGGGTTGGGTAGTTATCGGGTCAATCCGTTATCGATCCAACCTAATAAGGTCAAACCCAATCCGACCCGTTTCATCGGGTTCTTATCAGGTCCCAACTAACGGGTTCATGTCAGGTTCATGCGGAATATCGTGTCATCCAAAAAAAAAGTTAGCCATCTGTTAATGAAGTACTCCCTGTGTCTCCCCAAAGTTTGTTCCATTTTACCATTTTCGTCTGTCCGACAAAGTTTGTTACACTTGGAATCTTCCCAAAACTATACATTAAATACACCTTCAATCTCCTCAATGTGGGACCTTTATTCAACCATACACCTTCATTTAATACTAAGTCAAACAATAGTAACGTGTATATGAAGATATATTTAATTTATTTTAAATATACTATATGTAGAACAACTATAATACAATAACTAACCTATCTGATTTAATACTGAAACACCATAAATATAAAATAATTAATTAACAACTTATAGTAATACTCAAAACATCTCAATCTTGATCATAGAGAATTAAATAATGAATTACACAATTAATAAATAAATATAATTTCATATGATTATAATAAAAGAATAGTTTATAAGTTTAAAATTTTTCCTTGCAAACAATATTAAAAATAGAGGATAGGCAAAAAATTATAGCAAATGGCATTATACTACTCACCATTTATTCACACTCTAATACTAATATAAGTACTTTATGAAAATAAGTTAATGAAGAAAAAACTCAAACTATGAGCACGCATTTTATTGACATTGAAATAAAGGGACTCTTTACAATTTTAATGGGACAAATTATTTACAAAAAATATTTGGGTCTTCATACCACCAAAAATGTTAATTCACTGGTTATAGTTTTATTCACGACGCCTCCCCGATTGCAAAACACTTGTTCGATTCCCGACGCCCAATCGCACCATCATCAGGGGGCAACACCCATGTGGTCCACATTTTTTAAGGACAAAAAACAAACTGATCCTGATTAAGGGAGGATTAAAGAAGCGGGGAAGAAAAGGGGAACAACCAAATATACACGACCAAATTAAAAGATTAACTTAGAAACTCAAAACAAATGTCGAATACTATCTCAACAAAACTAACTTTGAATAATAAGACGCAACGATAAAACAATCCAAAGGAAATTTAGAATTTTAGTGGAGGCGTCAGAAAAATGCCGAGTATGAAGACCCAACAAATCCAACAACTAAACAAGACATAATTTTCCAACGACTCTACTCAACATCCTCCACGTCCATCGCTGCTCAATCTGCACATTAAAAAAAAATAGACAGGACAAAGTACTTGATGCAATGGACACGTGCTAAAATTCAGTTTGTCAAACCATAACGAGTGATCTTGGGGGTTTTAATTTAAAAGAACCCAAGTACACTAAAAATCATTTAGCATAAAATTTGGTTGCGAAATCATTTTCCATCCACATTGACCATCATCATACCATATCTGAACATACACGACAAGAACCGTGACCACGAACCGGCCAACTCTAAATAGATAACACACGATCTACGAGGTGTACACTAGTCCGGGCAGGTTTGCGGCCCTATTGAGACCCGAATTCGATTATATATACATGACACAAGCCACTTCAGATAGGTTCATCAAAACACAAAACATGACAAGACAAACATTTTCCACCTCCTTTCACATAAAAAGTATAGGACACAACCCTTATTTAAAAACAAAAGTCCACCTCAAACGCTTAACTCCTCAATCAACTTTCTGTTCCAACCTCAAACGACGTGCAAAAGTTTCACCATTTTCAAAATAACATGATATGCAAAAATTAGACTGGACATAATAAATTAATTTAACAACAATGCATGCATCCTACGTGCGTATGCTCAAATTATCCTTCGTTCTTTCATAGAGAAAACACATACTATATAAAGTCCTCGTATTTTTCGGATCTAAAACGTTGCCAAGAAAACTTCACAACATTAATTAATTAAGCCCAACTAAAATTAAATAAGCCCAACACACTATTATCAAACTAAAATAGGCCCAAAAACTAAAAGAACTAAAGTGCCCTAAAGACAAAATTAAACAAGTTGGCTCAACTAGAACTAAAGTGCCCTAAAGACAAAATAAAAAGATTCAGGAACAAATATACTCCCACTCACTGCACGTATATAATCCCTCAACACCACACCTATACTCTTTGCCGTCAACTACTTTATTTAAAATATACTCCTAGCACCGTATCACTATCTCTCTCTCCGTCCTCTCTCTAAAGCTCTCACAATTAGCACAACTTCAATCTTCGACTTTCATCTCCCAAATTACAGTCTCACAACAGAAACTACAGATTCCAAATCAGAGCACAACCTCATCTCTCTCTCACCGTCTACTTTCTCCGTTCACTAACTGCCGCCACTGCCCGTGAGACCAATCGACGCTGTCCGCCACCGCTCCAGGCGGTCAGCTCCTCCGTCGGGCCGTTGTAAACCTAATACTCCTACTATTTTGAAAGCCCTTGTTGTAAACCTAATACTAGTAGTCTTAAACAACTATCAATGTTGCTTAATAAATAAATCATGCACTGAAAATAAAAATACTATAACTTAGGAATTTGATAATTTTACAAAGTTGAGTCATGTAACAACCATTCATTATCATAATCTAGCCTATTAATAGTAGTTTCTTCTTTATATATACAGATTTTGATATTTTCTTTATCTATTTTATAATAGTGTAGTGATGTAGTACGAAAGATGGAATTTTATTCTTTTATTTATGTTTATAAATAGTACCCCCATGGCTATTTTCTTTTTTTATTTGTGTATTAGGTGATCAATTACGAGAAGTTTTAGATGATCCCTGATTTTCGACTATCAAAACAATTTATAAGGTCTCAAATTAAAACCTAACCATTTAACTCTTGAAAACAATGCTGTCACTTCAATGATAAAGCACTCTCTAATAATTACTAGCTAGAAACTCCTAGTTATCAGCATTTTGTGCACCACCAGCATCCAAATCATCATTCAGTCCCTCTCCCTGAATAAAAATAACAAGTACGTATATTTTATTAAAATATTCACAGAAAATAAACAATAAATAAAATAATAAACCTGGTTTCCTAAATTTGCATCCAAATCATCATTATTCAGTCCCTCTCCCTGAATAAAAATAACAAGTATATTTTATTAAAATATTCACAGAAAATAAACAATAAATAAAATAATAAACCTGATTTCCTAAAATTTGATCATAATCCAGGTATTGATCCTGAAGAATGTTTTCCATGAAGGCGATGTTAGATCCATATTCATTAATTTGAATATCACCAATCATTATATTGTTCTGTTCCACATTCTGCTCAACTGACCCTCAAGCTCTTGATTATGCTCTACTACCTCCGCCAACTGACCCTCAAGCTCTTGATTATGCTCCAATTGGCCATTCAAGACTATCTGCTCAAGCTCGTGATCTTGCTGCAGCTCACCATTCAAATTATTGTGCACTAGTTCTTGTTCCTGAAACTGACCATTTAACACATTTTCTTGCGCCATCAACACATTTTGTCCAACGTCGTTATCATCATGATCCAACTCTCCATTAAGCTCTACATCCCTAATATAAAATAAAATGGAACTCAAAATGCGTCCTCATTTCTACTAAAATTAGAACAAACATATAGAATCTAAAAATAAATAAAGTAGAACATTCCCCAAAATCAATTAAAATCTATTTAAAGTGGGTTGCATCGTAAAAAAGGATGAAAGTAAAAGATGAGGCAAAAAGTAACTGGAAATATTGACGCGCAACATTCTTTCAATTCAGAAACCCTCAAAAAATAATACCAGTTTTGATTGTTTGATCCGCCACAATCCCCAAAATCAATTAAAATCTAATTTAAAGTGGTCGCATCTTAAAAAAGGATAAAGTAAAAGACAGAGACAAAAAGTAACTGGAACTGAGATGCAAAACATTCTTTCAATTCAGAAACCCTAAAAAAATCAATACCCATTTTGATTATTTTCATCCGCCATGGCGTAAGAGTCTCTTTGGCACAATGAACACAAGAAAGCGTGTGGTGAATCTGAAGACGAACGCAAGAACACCGCTGAATTTCAAAATGATCAAGAAACGGCACACTGAATAGGAAAATGATAGCTAGAAACAGTGTACTGAATCTTGTTGTGAAGGTTCTGATGTAACAGCTGCAACTGAAAGGCTAATGATGAAAACCTAGAAAAAGGTATAGATAATCTCGATTATGATGGAAGGGGAAGGGGAAGGGAGAGTTTTATTCGCTAGTATTCTTGTTGAAAGAAGAAGACGAGACAGTTATACAAACACTGATATGCAAATCTCACGTAATTTATATTGATTTCGAGGTGGCGGGAATTCTCTCTTTCCACTACATTACTAATCAAACAATATTATGTTGGGATTAAATAAACAATTACCCACGTAAAACAAGAAAGTACGTAAAGCTGATACGAGCCCACGCGAGGAGCGCGAACAGGAAGTAGAGCTGTAGAGGTAACGGGGCATGGCTCAGGTTGTGAATGAGCTGGAGTGCAATACGCGCGAGAGAGGAAGTCCACCGATTCTGTGAAAGTATTATGGCGACCTCAAGGTTATGAGGAAGCCACGTGGGATCTTGAGGATGTGATGAAAGAGAAATACCCGGAGTTGTTCTATTAGAGCTGGCAAATTTCGGGATGAAATTAATGTTAAGGTGGGTATGCTGTTTGAATCTAATCCCAAATTCTTTAAGGTGCTCCCAAACGAGGATTTTGATGCGAACAATATGAGGATGAGAAAGAATGGGATCCGGATGAGGAGCAGGATGATGAAGAGAGAATGGATACGAGGAGCCTTATGGAGAAAAGGGTAGCCTGTGAGGAAGTCTTTCCAGAGATGATAGAGGATGAAAAGATTAAGAAGGGGAGGTTTGAGTCCTTGTGGGGGGGGGGGGGAGGGGGGTGTTTTGCAATTATGTTGACATGACTTACAACATCATGATTTGGAATGCTATGGGTGTGGCTAATGCAAGCACTCAGAGCACCATCAAACAATTGATAAGAACACATAAAATTTCTGTTTTGGCGATTATAGAGCCAATGACGAAGGCGAAGCCAGAGTTCTTTAGTAGAAAGTTTGGGCTGATATATAAAGGTATAAATGAAAATGGTCAAATCTGGTTCTTCACGGAGCATGGTATTGAGGTAGATGAGTGGGACGTTTAAGAGCAAGTGCTGCACGCACGCTTTTATACAGGTGAATTGAGCTCCCCTTATTATCTTTCGGTGGTATATGGGAAATGTACCAGAGCAAGCAGACAACCCTTATGGGATAAACTCCGTGAACTTGCAGTCTGTATGGAGGGTTTACCTTAGCTAGTAGGGGGAGATTTTAATATCTTTTTTTCGGAGGATGAGAGACATGGGTCTAATAAGAATAGAGCAAGAGAGATGGCGGAGTTTGCTGATGATTCGATTGGAATATCCTAGAGTGACATAATATTTTGAGGATCTTTTGATCACTCATCATTGAGGATCTTTTAATCACTCAAATAGTTTCTGACACCAATCATCGCCTAAAGTAATAAGAAATGACTACAAGAAGATTTAACTGAAAAGTAGAAAATTTTCAGAATGATAGTCGTTGTATTACTGTTAGAGGATAGGAACATGATAGATGATGAATTCATAAAGGCTGCATTTTTCCTAAGTCCTAGTTCATTTGAACGAAAGACTAGGTATGGAAATCGGGGAGCTTGAATTGTCATCAATGTTTGTTTAAAAGCGAAGTGAAGATGCTTTATAAGCTGGATTGACCTCTTTTAGAGAAGGACAATGACTTACATGACAATGCAACTTCTAAGTAAGAGATCTTGATCCAGTTAGACTTTTGTTGCAGTGGGACTATTAATGCCCAACTATTGTTTTATGGTTGATGTTTTAGGCATCATAGTATTAAAACGATATTAGTGCAACAAGATTGAGTATTAAAACAACACATCAACTTCTTAAACAATGAATAATGAAGTATTTATGGCTCTTAGTCTTAAGGCCAACAAAATACTTAGCAATTATTCGAACTGATCAAGACTATCAAGATTTTAACATTTTGTTAAAATCTGTTTGATGCACTATGAGTTAGAATCATTTGATTTTTCATGAGATTTAGAATACTTATAGAAATGCAACATAGAAATACTAGCAAGTCTCAATGGTTTACACCATAAGGAGACAAGCAAAGGGTTATGATCAGTAGTGGGAGTCTATCTCCATTGACGAATCCAAGCATTCTTCTAATGTTGTGGAATAGAGTGTCTCTAGTCTAGCACATCTCAAGGTGTAATGTTGTTCCAACACGTGATGGAAAGTTGTTCAAGAAATTGGAGTTGAGTACTGAGGCATGTTTTAAGGTCATCCCAAATGACGTAAGGTTATAAGTTCTGTAATATTCAAAGATAGAATTTTTGTGTGAAGATCAAGCGAGTAACTACAAGCCCAACAACGTGATAACTCTCAAGATAAAGAGAGAGATATTGGATTTTCTAAATTACCAAGAAGTCATACCATTAGAAACTCACAATAAAATCAACTTCAGTACCTAAGATGTAATTACCATGTCACAGTGGGAGCGTTCCTGTCGAACACAACACCTTCATGGGTCTAAGGGTGTCGTAAGACTCAGTCTTAGATTAACTTGAACATAATCCCTTTAACTACAATGTAACATTGGTTAATTTGGATAATCATCTTTGAAAAGGTGATAGATTCCATATTACGATCTAAGATAGACAACATGTTTTACAAGACTTGCAATACTACCTACAGGCCGTGTCAGTCAATGGGAGCAAGTATCTTTGCAAGTGTAGATGTGGATCTCAAATGGCTAGACAATGACAATGGGTTATGCCCAAAGAGAATTATGTTTTCGCTATCGTTGCACCAGGATTTATTCGATCCTATTGTCTATTAGAACTTAAATAAATTAGAATGTATGTATTATGATTGTCAAGACAGCCTTCGATAAATAGAAGTCTTTAGGAAATCATCTACTAGAACATCCTAATGGATATGTAATTAAGGGTAAGAAACGCATGATTGGAAGCTTATAAAGACCTTCGTAGTCTTAGGCAAGCATCTAAATCAGAGTATATGTGTTTTTATCAAAATTGCCAAATATTTGGAATTTGACTTGTGTCCTTAACAGTGCAGTAAGCTGATGCAATTTTTATTAGCATTATAAATACCTGCAAGTATACAGAGTAGAAATGGTATAGCTAAAGGCCAGTACCAGATATTGATCACGGGAAAAACAATCACAGACTGAGTACCCTCTACTAAAAGTCAATTACTATTTGGAAAACCGAAAGATTTTGAGAATTTTTGAAAACATAAAATAATTGAAAGCAATAAACAGCTAGATGCAAATAAATCACGAGATAAAAGTATAGAGATAAGGGAATTCCAGAGATGTGCGTTCACAGTTATGGTTATACAAGTTCCAACTATAATACCCTAACACAGTTAATACTTTGATAGAACAAGTCACCTAGATTATGCTCATACGATGCAAACGTAGATTACTAACATTAGGGTTGTCAATCCTCTACAACAAATAACTCCCCCGTCCGTCTTAGTGATCCGATCAACGTAGAGAGTGAAGAAAATTCCATAATTGAACCCTCTTTTGGTGAAAAGACACCACATGACGTTGAGCTCGGTTTGGGAAACACTCCCACCATCAATCCTAGCAAACATAAGTTGGGTCATGGCCCGGTGGATGTACCTCAAGACGGGGTTGCGGATGGATGAGGACTTGGCGTAGCCCGGCTCGTGCTCCTTTTCCGTGGTCATCGCGCCCCAAACCGCGGAGTACTCATACTCAACCTCTTCATCGGGGTTGGGGTTGAAGCAATGGAACACCACACAATGTTCTTCCATCGTGAGTGAGTGGTTGCAGTTGCTCAAGCGGAAATCGATGCTCTTAGGGATGCAGGAGTGCGGTCCTTGTTCACCTTGAGCGAGCTTAGAAACTCTAGAGTGAGTCTCCGATACGATGGCCACCTTCCTTAAAACATGTGGATGAGGCCATTCCCCTCGCCCATGTTGCATAGCCGCCAAAATTCATCCAAAATCTCCAAAGTTTGTAGGGGAAGATCGATGGGGTATCTCGAGGGAGCCGTGTCCCTCGTTGACACATTCTTCTGCATAGTCTTTTGATCATCCGCCGCAAGGATAATTCCATAATTCTTGGAATTCTCGGGCTTTCCTCTTTTTGTCATTATCCTACAAAAGAAAACAAACTCTAAAAAGAGCACTAAACAATAGACAAACAAGGGTTCCCCCAAACTAGCACTCAACCAAGCATACTTCAATAACCAACAAAGATGTGCAAGTTTGTAGCATAAAGGCATCCTAAATTGTAGCATGCAATCATGTAAAGCAAAATCAACAATCTAGAACACAATTAATCCATCCCCCAACGTGAATTCATCCCCCATGCAGAGTCGTATCAACGACAAAATCAAAACAAATCAATAGTCTCTATAAATTCTCAAGTATTGCAATTCATGGAAGCAATAATAACCTCACAATGCTATGAACATGATTGCAATGTATAAACATTCAAGAACAAGAAGGAGTTCACCAAAAGAAAATCAACAATTCACCATCCTAGGCAAAATCTAACCATGAAGAACAAGAACAATCATCACAAACTCATCCCCCATACTAGAACATGCTTTTCAACCGAATAATTCATAAAGGAAAGAACAAAATCCATAGAAAAATTCAAGCAAAAAATGTAGGATTCACACCTTGTTTTGGAGTGAATTGATGAATGAGAGAATAAGAGTGTAGGTGTGTGAATTAGGTGATATATAATGGTGGGGGTCGTGTGCAAGGAATAAATTGGAGAAGGAATGAGAAAGGAATATACCTTAAATAGGCAAGAATTCGCGTTTGCCTCTTCCGTGGCGACCGCACGAGACGTGCGGCGACATTCCTGGCGGGCCGCTGCGGTCCGCGCAGCGATTTCTCCAGGCCGCCCTAGGGCCCGGCCTGTTCCTGCACATTGAACAACCGGTAGCGACCGTCGAGGATTGTCCGGCGGTCGCCACTTATTAAATTTTTTTTGTGCACAAAATGCACGAAAATTAAAGGTAAAAACAGAAAAACAAAACCGATGAAAATTAAAGTACAAAAACAAATTGGGTTGCCTCTGATACGCTCGGATTTTGCACTGTTTTAAGACCATTATTTGGTCCGTTTTTAATGTCAAAGTTGTATTACATGTCCATTATTTGTATATTTTATCTATTTTGGTATTTTGACATGGTTTGTGAGAAATGTGCATATTTGAGCCTAAAAAGGGAGTAAAAACGCGAAGTAGGAAATCTGAAGCTTCTCCGGCGACCACCGCAATACTTCCGGCGACCGCCGGCGATTAGCGAAGACAAAGACACGCCCGGAGACCGCCAAGAAGTGCGTGGTGACCGCCACAAGGAGTCAGAAGCTTCTGGACTACGCGCGGCGACCGCCGGCCAAGGTGCGGCGGCCCGCCACAAAAATGTGGCGCGCGAAAGCTGTCTTCAAACTCAATTTTCTGGTGATCCTGATGTCAGATTAGGGCTTTCTACACACCATTCTCTTCGTCTTGAAAAGAGCTTCAAGATGGTACAAGAATCACCTCAATCGAAGTTGTGTGCAGAGAATTATGACCGTTCTACCAAAGTCGCGCAAAGCTGCCAGCTGCAAACAA
Source organism: Salvia hispanica (assembly GCF_023119035.1). Taxonomy (NCBI): domain Eukaryota; kingdom Viridiplantae; phylum Streptophyta; class Magnoliopsida; order Lamiales; family Lamiaceae; genus Salvia; species Salvia hispanica. The sequence continues at coordinate 7,983,637 of NC_062967.1, read as the reverse complement.
GGCGGAAATTTGAAGAAGGAAAGAAGATATTAACTTGTGAAACCAAATCTTTTCCTTCTACTATGGGGAACGAAATTTACATCTTTCCTAATGCTTGGAGGAAACTTATTACCAAATTTAAATCATTCTCAAGCCTATATATACCCCATAACCTAATTCATAGAATTTAACCCTTCCATAGCCCACAAAAGGGGAGCCTTCATGGCTCCCCCTCCATCCTCATTCTCTACTCCATAACCTAATTCTTCCATCATTCTTGGAGATTGAAGCAAGGCAAGAGGAGCATGGAGACTTCAAGATTCATCCTTGGGTTTTGTTTGTTTATTTCAAGTCTCGTACTTTAATTATTGTTTTAGTTCATCTGTCTATGGATTGCTAAACAATAGAATTTTGGGTTTGATAGTAATTGACTTTTATGTAGTTCTTTTTATGTTTAATGTTCAGAACTCGTTTCCACTTGATTTTTCTTGAACTTTTGGTCGACTAATTGGCCGTTACTTTGATTATTGTCAATCTTTGATCAGAGATAGCTTTGATTGGTTTATCTTATATATTCATACAATGATTGTGACATGAGTATTGATGCATGATAGGGAGAGATTGTGGTAAAACTTGAGTCGGATGAACGTAGAACTAATTAGAATAACTAAAGAGTTAGTGAAATCATTATCCTTGAAATTCCTCTATTTTCCTAATTCTATCTTCTTTGCCCTTATTGTTTTACTTTATTTAATTTTGTTTAGTTTAAAACCCAAAACTTTTGTTTCTCTAAATAGTATTTGACGCTTAGTACATGATAGCCAGTTGCAATTATATCCCCGTGTTCGATATCCCGGTACTGACCTTTAGCTATACTAGATCTACCCTGTATACTTGCAGGTATTTTTAGTGCTAATAAAAAGTACATCAGCCTCCCAACAAGCGCCTTTGTTTTAAGTCGTTGGCTCGATTTGAAGTGACCCACTAAGTGGGCGGATCAATGACTTTCGTGCTAAACACTGCTAATGGAATTAACTTGGTCCCCAACTTCTTCCACCACTTGTACTTCCCCATGGCGGTTTTGATCACATAAATTTCGGGGTCATCTTGAGGTGGAATCTTCTTCTTTCTTTTTCTCTTGGCCTTTTTTGCAAAATAGGATTAGAAAGATTAGGCTCGTCCTTTTTAGGAGACTTCGGTACCTTGTCGACAATGAAAATAGTAGAGGTATGATGAGGCCCGTTTCATGCATGTGTTTTATAGCAAAACCTCACTGAAATCAGCAAACTAACAACCCTTTTTGACCCAGGTGCGTGTAGATTTCGCCGGAAATTGAAGATTACATCATTCCAGAGGGCGAAAGCAAAAGTTGGGAAAAGAGGAGAAAAGATGCGGCATTTGAGCTGATCAAGTCATGTATCAAACTAAGCCAGCCAACCTCTGCGCTGGAGAGAAGACTATGAACTCCACTCTAAAGTGCGAAGGGCAGAAACTTCATATTAGGGGGATGGTACCCTAGGGATCAGAGCCCTACGCCTCCCTGTATAAAGGAGCCTTGCACACTAAGAAAAGGGAGGTCCCCCATTTTCATTTCTTGCTTAGTAGTTTAGGGGGGGTTCTCTTTAGATTAGGTACGGTTTCTAGCTCTCTTCTAGAGCTGAAATCAAAGTTCTTCTCAATTAATTGCTTTTAAATCTCCTACACACACTTGGTTCCGTCTAGATAACTTGTAGTTAGCTGTTTCCCTTGCTGTTTCTCGCACATTTCAGTTTCTGTTCTGTAATTCCACTCCGAGAAGGGGTGATGAAACAATTTCCTGCTGTCCTAGTGTAGTTTCTGTTCATTTTCATGCCATCGACTCTATTTCCTGTTCTGTTCTAGTTTAATTCAAGTTTCCGTTTTCGTTTTCTTAGCTCCGTGCTTGTTTTATGTTTTGATGCTTTAGATCTGTTTTATCTTCCGTGTTTTATGTAAGTCTTAGCTTAGATTTGATGTTTTCCGCTTGAGTCTTTGTTTTCTGTTTAGATCTACGTGTTTTCTTTTCGTTTCTGCATGTAGTAGTCGTAGTTCTTATTCGTGCGTCGTCGTAGCTTAGATCGTAGGAGTAATTTTAAGTTTTATGTGTTTTCGTTTGTTTTGTCTTCTTCAGCTTTTCAGATCTATTTCCGCTCTGTTTCTTTACGCTGATCTGTTGAGAAAGATGATTCTGTTAAAGTTGTTTTGTTTTTCGTACCTTTTTGAAGGGGCCTGACAACCCCGCTTATTCTGTTTCTCTTTTTATAGTAATGTTTTTTGAGTTGATCAGTTAGGTAGTTTAGTTGTTCAGCTTAGTTAGTTTATTATTTTCCAACCCGTAGTTAAACTTAACCCACCCTCAAAGTAAAGCGTGGTAGCAGCCATGCCCCAAGCCGTATCACACAAACAATTCACAATGCCTCATCTTTGTGGGATCGATCTTTACTTCCCTATAGTACTCCCTCTGTCCCATTAGAAATGCAACGTTTTCGTTTTTGGGTTGTCCCACTAAAAATGAAACGTTTCCATTTATGGAAACATCACTTTCTCTACTTTCTCCTCTCTCTTACTTTACTCTCTCTTCATAAACTCACAAAACAACACTGCATAAAATCCTGTGCCGGAAACCAAATGTTTCATATTAATTGGGACGGAGGGAGTAGTTAATAGTATTAGTGGGTTAAGGTTTTTGATGTCGCATCCCATTCAGTTTCTCATTTCTCCTCACTCGAGTCGAAGTCACTCAGCTTGATCAGCCTGAGCTTTTACCGGATCCACTCACCCACATTATTGCAGGTGAAACAGGCAGAAACAAGCTGACCTGATCAGGTCAAAGACCTAACTTGAACAGTTCGTGACGACACACACAGCTTTAAAGAGAAGAGAAGGAGAGCGCGCGGAAAGGGCGAATGTCAAAATGGCGCTGTTACCGGAGGTGATGGCGCAAGGATTAACTTGTTGTGAGATACCTTGTGTGTAAATATTTGCATGTTTTCCTTGTTTTCTATTTTCTTTGCAGTTTTCGAGATAGCTCAGGCAGCAGAGGAAAATCAGCAACCTTGTCTATGAGGACTGATCAAATTTTATTCAGGTGCTAGCCCAAGGACTACCAATGACAAAGGAGACTTAGATGGGCAGGGCATCTCAGGTTTTAGTTAGAAATATTAGTTTAAATTTTATAAATAAACTTTTTGTTGTTTTTTGTCTACCCCCAGCTTGAAGGCACCGAGTCAACAAGACAAGAAGTAGAAGAAGGAGTGGAGCCAAAAAATGATCAAGATGAATCACTTCCCACTTCACCACTGACTAACTCAGGGGCCTTCTGTGAAGAGAGTGAGGACACCACCTTGGTGAACTCACTGGAAGTAATAGCTACCCTAGACCAAGAGGAGACACAAGAAGAAATCACTATGGAGGGTGAAAAGAAGAGAGATCCGGAGATAGGTTCGATCTATGCTCAATCGGTGGCTGAACCATTATCTGCCATATCTATGACAGAGTGGCAGAGAACTGTGTACATGGACCCAGAAGTGCTTACCATCTTACCTAAATTTTTGGAGACTGATGCCGAGAACCCGATTAAATTCCTTCGTGAGTTTGACAATGTGTGCAGAGTGCAGAAGAGGCCAGAGGGGTTAAGTGAGGAGGATCTCAAGCTAAGAGTCATTCCCCTCTCTCTGAAGAATGAAGCAGATGCATGGTTTAGAGGTTTGGAGCCCAACAACATCAACACCTGGGCGGAATTCAAATTGGAGTTCCTAAACCACTATATCCCAGCATCAATCACAACTGCACGACGAAGGAAAATCAGGGAGGCTACCCAAAAGTATGGTGAGAGCTTGGAAAAATATTGGGACATATATCAAAGCCTTCTGGAGGCGTGTCCAAATCACAACCTGAAGGAAGTGGAGATATACTCCAAATTTTATGATGGAATAGATACAAGGAGCAAGGACTTGGTGAACTCATCAAGTGGAGGAAGCTTTTATAAGCTGAGGCTAAGCAAGGCCAAGATTGTCCTAGAGAAGCTGTTAACTGCCAAGTGGGAGTACGAGAATACATAAGAGTCCTCATTGCAGGAGGAAGTGAAATCCCACAGACAACAGGGACAATCTATTGGAGAGCCGAATTGACAAGTTGGAAGAAGTCCTCCAATCATTGATCCAGTCTAGACAATGCTTAGCCATCCCTATTCAAATCCACTTTCAGTCTGAACAGGTGAATCACCACCAGAGTACATGAGAGTTCTGGAATACAAATGGAAGCTGGAGCCCTGAAGGCCAAGCGTGGGTGTATCAACAAGAACATTCATACGGTGGAGAATGGAACGAGGCAGAGGAGTACCAGAGTTTCCAAGCCTATACAGAATCCTACCCAATCTCCATCCAAACCCCCACCTGGCCAATGGAATATCCAAGCTATACATCGTACTCTGGAAATCAAAGTTATGAATCCTACCACCTACATACCAACCTGACAACTCCAACCATCATCCTTCATACACAAAATTCTACCCAGACCAAACTTGTCCAGATCAACGTCAATGCCAACCTCACCCATAGCAGAGTTGTGAACCAACATCTGATGAAAACTACCATGCAAACTCTGCAGCAGGGGAGACTGAGGAGGTGACTGCATTCCAACAGAACGTGCGGAGTTGCACGAAATCAGGAGTTGAGATGATTATGGAGATGCAGTACACCTATGAGGAACAACAGTCCTACATGGACAGCATGATCAAACAAGTAGCTCTGTTGGCCAAGATGATTAAGGAAGTAAAAGAAAACAGAGCAAAGCCTGAGGAGGTGATAATGCTAATTTCATGCATTGGTTATGGGGTTAAATTCTGTAATTTTCCGGGTATAACACAAATTTTAAGCCAGATGTGTAGAGGAAAATGCCAGATCCAGGAAGAAGAAGAAATATTGTCAGGAGAAGAAGGCTGGCAGAGAAAGTGAACAAAAGGAGAGAAGAATCACTAGACGGAGGAGAGTTCTAGACGAGGGGCAGAATGGAGAATTCAAAGAAGGATCTAGAAGCTCAACTCCACACCTATAAATAAGAGCACGCGACACACATAAGAATCATCCATCATTTTTAGCTCTTAGCTCATCTTTCACACACACTCTTCACACTTAGGGGATCTAGTTTGGGGGTTCGCAATTTCATCGGAAGTTGTGTAACACCGTTTCTACGAGAGGTGAAGATACAATCTCTTTTCTATTTTAAGTTTACGTTTCAGAATTTCCCGAGTCTTCGCTGTTCGAAGCTGAGTCGTATTTTGTTAGACATCTGTTGAATCTGCGTTTGTTTGCTATGGAATTCACTGCTATGGTTTCGTTTCATGTTATTGTTGTTTTTCTGTTTACTTTGGATGCGTTTAGCGTTTGATCGGAGTTTTGAGTTGAATTGTGTGGTGATCGTGGTTGATCGTTTGAATCTAGTTGAATTTGTGTGATCGGAGATGGGAATTACAGTGGTTTGTTGTGGATGGCTTGGATCCGGAGCGGATGAAGCGTCCAGTGGTTAGATCTGTTCATTTCATGCATGCTTTTGATGTTTAGTTTCTGTTATCTTATTTACCTCATCTAGTGATAGTAGATCTGCTTAATTTCAGTAGTTAATTGTTGTCTAATGGTTTAATTTAGCTTGATCTATTTCGTTTCATAGCTTGCTCTGTTTTCCTCTGCATTTCGTTATCAAGGATCGGGAGAGAAGATGAAGTTATTTGTTGATTGAGCCTTTAGTTAGTTATTTTGCAGCTTTTCATCCGTACTTTGCTAATTTGGGAAATGGTCCCCACGATCTTTCTTTCCTCTGTTTAGGCATTTTAGGAAAAGTTTTTCATTAGGTCTGATGATAACTGTTTTCGCTGGAGAGTGATCTTGAGTACATCTTGTTTTTTTTCATGCATGTTTCTGTTATTTTTGTCTAGGTCTAGCTGTTAGAATAGAGCATTTCATCTCCCTAGTCTTGTAGTTAAATCTCAACCCCAAAAATGCGTGACAGCAGCCAAAAACAGTTTCCAAATTCTCTTGCATGTTTACTTACACCTCCATCTCTGTGGGATTCGATCCCTACTTCCTTATACTAGTTCTGACTATATTGCATACACACATTAACTTTCCACAGCTTCTTTCAAATGGCGCCGTTGCCGGGGATGGATGGCGTATTTTGTTTGCGTGTTTAGAGATTTGGCGTATATAGTTTTAATTTCCTTTTATTTGTTTTTCTTTTCAGTTTTTGAGCAGAGGCTCACGGTTTGGAAACTGGAGTGACTCATCTGGGTCAAGGAACGCTCAATTCAGGTGGCAGGTCAAGGAGTCAACATCTATAGTCACCACTAGATCGGGGTTAACGACCGGAGATCCATTTTCGTTTGGCTCAGAAAGTGACGAAGAGTGGAATTCGTCAGGCAAAGAAGACCTGAAGTCACCATCAGAAACAGAACATTTAGAAACAGAGGAGGAAGCAGTGGTTGACATGGCAAACCTAGTGGACCCTGATCCCGAGATCGGTTCGCTCACCGCACATCTAGATGGCAAGCCAGCCCATGCTATTGTCTCGTGTGACATCCCTAACCTGAAACATGCATCATTTTGCATATTGATATATTTTTATTTATCTTTGCATATTATTAGTTGTATAATAAATATTATATATGTGATATTTATATATGTTACGTAAATATATGTTGTAGATATTATAAATGAGTATTATTTAATAGTTGTGCTTAGTTAATATAGTTAGTTAGATAATAATTAAGTATAAACTAAGTACATAAGTGAATATATAGGTACATAAGAAAAACGTTTGCCTGCCTATATTTGTATAAATATATCTAGTTGGGATTATATAAAAGTATAAGTGGAGTAGGGTCATGATAATATACAAACCCCCTATCATACAAACTATACAAACTTTAATCTCATCCACTAAATATAATTAATCAACGATTTTAATATATGGTCCATATAAATGTCAACGTGTTATGTAAAATTGGTCAACAAAGGTTAATTTAGAGATAAAAAATATAAGCTGAAATCACTAAATCCGTTTAGATTTAGGAATCCCGATAAGTTCGTCTATTCATTTATCACGTCTCCCTCTCTCTTCTTTTCCTCCCAATTCAACTTTTTGTCTCTCCTCGTCGCCGTGAAGCTTATCATCTGCGGCTGCATCATGAGTTCTCACCGACAACGAGGGCAAGTTTCGGCGCCGTCAA